>NW_027167525.1:0-27012 GCF_013368605.1 Nyctibius grandis
TTTAGTTTTTCTCATTTGTGTAAATGGGAATATAATTAATTCAATTAATTAAATGTATAAACTTCTGAGTTTATTCTACGTAGTTTTGGTTCTGATCTTTACTACCCTGTGGCAGAACTACCCCCCAGTGATAAAACTCTAGCCTTTTTCCCTTCTTTTCAGAAAATTAAGTAGTCACTGTCATACTTCTTGCACGTGTTTGTGTAACACGAAGAAAGTGTTGACGTATTTGGTTATCCTGAAATGTAATTATTATAACTAGTATAAAAAAAGTATCATTTATTCTTAGAAATACTTTTTTCCAAAAAGTAATTGAGATGGGACTTGTTTGAGATTCCTCACAGTTCTTGAAGTATGTATGTAATGAAGGCAAGTAATTTTCTTTGGAGAAGAAAACTTTTTTAATCCTTTTTTAATTTTTCATGCTCAGTAGTTGACTTAAAGCAGAGACTGATTAGACAAAGTGATCTCACTGCCCTTTTTTGCATGTGACATGCACACAAATTGTGTAAACTTGACAGAATCTGCTATTTAATATCTGTTTAAAGGTGAATGTGACATTATTTCTACTTCATGAGGTGAAATCAGGATTCGAATGTAATGGGTGTTTGAACATGAAAATTAACTGCTGAACACATGTAGCAAATATGTCTCCATCCTGTGCAAATCTCGTGCGTAGGAAGATGCAGTTACTGGTTAATAGCTGACATTTTAACAGTGCAGGTAAGGATTTTTTTGTTGTTTTAAGTCTCTCTGGTTTCTTCTTAATTAGTATTAACAATGGTGATGATTATCTTGCTACGTTGCTTAACACTTCAGTTCTGTAGTGAAAGCTGAACTCAAACCATCATTGTTATTACCTGGGGTCTTTTGTTTGTTTTATGAAGTTACAAAGTGGGGAAAGAGGCCTTATGGCCAAAGTCTTTCAATATTGACAGTTGCATGTCAATTGAATTCCAGGTCACAATTTAAGTGGGCACTTCTATGTGGCAGATTTTTCTGATATTGAACTTTTAAAAATTCTAGTGAAAATACTCAAAAGTAATTTTGACATGTCCATATCACTTTTTGGCTTTAGGTGTTTGTTTAAGTGTTTAGCACTAATACATTCAGCGATAGTTTCCCTGGCTTCCCAGTGTCCCACTGAAAATACATATCCTAGTCTGCTTTGTGTATGTAAAAGCAATAGACTGAAGTAATTTTATATTGAGCTACAATATTATTTTGTTCAAAATGTTTCTGATTTTTTGTTTTTTTATATGAACATAAAAATCTTTCACAAATGGAATTTAGCATTTTTAGAAATATGCATGTACTTCAAAAAACAAGTTAAGTCTGAGACCAGTGACATTTAAGCTGAAGGACTAGAAAGGAAAATTAATTTTCATTATCACTTTCTGGCTCCATTATTATGTGAATTAAAATTAATTTTTATATACATTCATTGGGAAAATAAGGATTTATTTTTTGAATTAACAGATCTGAGTTATAATACTGTTCAAAAGGCATCTACTGTGCTTGCTGTAATGACATTCATTCCAAGTTTTTTCTCCCAAAGTAATATCTCTGAATTTAAAAAATTTTAGAATGCTTACACAAAATGAAAATGAAGAAAAAAATGGAATCCTAATATTTTCATGTCTTCAAATTCATTTTTGCATATGTAATCTAAAATCAGATAACTGTAGGCAGTGCACAAAACTTGATAGTCCATTTATAGGAAAAGTAGGAAGGAGTAATTTAGCAATTTCTAACCGACAGAGTCGTGTTCCCCTCTGCTCCTCCCAAAGGAACTAGATGAACCTGTGAGTTTGTTGAACATTCTTGTGGACTGTCAGCTACTGTATGTTGTGTGACACTTAAAAAAAAAAAACAAAACCAAAAAAAACCCACAAACAAACAAAAAAACCCAAACACCCAAAACCAAACCAAAACAAAAAAACCACCAAACCCAAACAAACCTTTACACCAGCATTATATACTGTATTGAAATATAATACTGTAATTTATCCCCTTGTATGAGCCAGCTGATGCTACAGCTGAAGTTTTGTGGTGGCTGCTGTGATTTAGGAAATGTCAAAACCAAGCTGTAGCCAGTCAGAACAACGTCATCTAAAATGACTTTCTGTGATCCAGGTCTTACAGACTGAAGACGTGTAAGTGATCTATCTATTGGTAGTTGTTCCTCTAGTTTGTTTTCTCCTCCACTCCTAGTAGCTTCTAATACTGTTTGCTTTTTTGACCCCTATTAGACAGAGGTGACCTCTCTGTATCTCCTCTAGCCCCAAAATTTTGTTCCCACTGAGTCAGTTCAGAGCTTGTGAAGATGTGATTCTGGCGTTATTTTTGCCCGCTATGTGTACCATGCTCTGTACACCACGTTTTCTTTCCAAGTTTTATCACTCAGTCACAGCTCCTTTGCAATTCTTGGTACCTCATCATGCCTCATCCAGTTATTTGTGATTTCTTTTGTACTTTTAAAGTACCATGGGACCTAGTAGAGACTTGTGTGGGCCACGACTGCTGGCCCTTACACGGTAAAATCTGGCTCTTCATTTCTACCCTCTACTGTCTTTTACCCCGTTATACATTTATTTAAGGATAATTCCTCTATCTTTGAGATTGTATCTGCACAACTAACCTTTGTGGTGGTGTTGTTTAAACGATTTGTTAAATAGTAGTAACGTTAAGTCCTGAAGAAGCAGAAAAACTTTAGGAAAGAAAAGAAGCCTCATCCTCGTTTTACAGGCTACAGTAAACTTTCACATACTGTATGCCAAGTGTCTTTAATTTGTTGGGTTTTGAAGAATTAATAGTTTTCCCATTTTTAAAATTTTTTTTTAAGAAGTTCCTATTCAGGTAATTGGTGAACAGCATTTTTTTTCGAATGTAACCACCAGAGGTCACTGAAACACAAGAATACAATGCAAGTAAACTACTATTTTACAGACTAGACCAAGATGTAACTGTGGAACTGTGTGCTATCTTTATTCTGCTGATGTATTCTAATATGTTGGTCATATTAGAAAAAAAACTATAATAAATGAATACTTATAGCTGTGAATTCACTTGCAGTTGATCTATTTTGAGTTAAGTATTTTTTAGGGGAATACTGCATTGATTAGAAAAAATGAGACTGATCTTAGAATACAGTGGGGAAATTGATCTGTATATTTTTCTTCACATTCTTATATTGAAGATGAAGACATTTTATGTGTAATTTCTTCTATCTGGCAATTGCAACAAAAGTTGTTGATAGGTCACTCTTTTTTTCCTTAGAAATGTTTTTTTTTTTCCATGGCATTGCCCTTTACAAATCAGAAACATCTTTTTCTCTTCTATATTTCTAGTTATCTTAGGAGAACACCTAAATGTGAAAGTTTTATCTTTGTATTTAGGTTTTGAAACTGGTTCTTAAGGAACTAGATTCTATGAAAAAAAGATTCTTTCCAGGATTCTTGGCAAGAAAATTCTGCTTATTATTCATCTTACAGAAAGAAAAATTCTTCCCAAGTTAGGGAGGCTTGCTTCCATGTATGTCTGATTTGTCTTATTTATTAAAAGAAGGTATTGTTCTTTCCTCTCTGTGAACAGATTGGGCCTTCTGCCCTCTAGGACACAGGCACTCTGATGTGAAATTTCAGACTCGGTCTTTTATTTTAGTAAGAGATGATGGAGGAACTTCACAGAGTGCCTTCGTGCCGGGGAGCCGTGTCCTTCTCTGTCTGATGGGAGACCAGCCTCCTCCACCTGTTGAGTCTCTCTCTGCTTGTCCTTTTGGAGGCAAAAATCTAGTCCTTTTCCTCACCTCTTTTAAATTTGCTAATGGCGAATATCAGTCTCACACTATGACCTAAGCAGCTGTGCCTGGTTTTTTTACAGACCTGGGTCCCCTGCTCTACAGAGTGTTTGAAGGGCTCAGAGAACCTGCTACAGCCTTCACCCTGCAGGTTTCTTTGCAAAGCCTTTGGCTTATGGAATTCCATGGCCAAATTAAAAAACTAAATATCCCCTGAAGAACGGCAGCATATTAGAATATCTCTGTAATGCTGATCTCTAGGATGTGATTCCTCTGTCAGAGCAATGGAGTATCCTGATTTCTGTTTTCACCCAAATTGAAACTCCAGATAATTTGAGCCTTTTCATTTCTGATTTTTTCAAGTACAATCTGGTTGTTGTTTTCTACAGTTGCAAAGCAGCTGCATCATTGCAGGTGCAGTTTTCTGACCTGTAACCTCGTATGTAGACTCTAGCTAGTCTGATTGTATCTACTTTGATCTAGGTCTACAGTTTTGTTGTCATTCAAATTCTTACAGAATGCCACTTTGAAGTCATTTTCCCAGCTTCTCTCTCTGGTAACTCCTATTTCTAGGTCTATCCACATGTACCCATATTGTAAGGAGATTCAAATAAAAATGGTTTCATTTGGCCATTTTTCCCTATTTAGTATTAATGTTGTTTTTATTGTAAAATAATCTTTTGAGTCTGCTCACAAATGATCATAATTTTAGTGTATCTTTGTTTATTTCATCCAAGGGCACTTTCCTTGCTTTGCCCAGATACCTCTTATGTGAAGGAAAAAAACAAACCAAACCAAACCAACAACAACAAAAAAAAACAAAAGCAAAACCCAAAAAACTCCACCCCAATTAAAAAAAAAAATCTGTAAGCAGGACACGGAAGCTGTAGCGGAGTGTGTGCATGAATACTTACACATGTGCACACACAGAGATGTGTACTGCTTTGTAAAATTATTATTTTTAAAACCTTAAAATTATCTTTCTGGCATAATCAGGATTGTCACTTAATACTTTGGTAACAGTGTGAGGAGATTCCATTTAATTTTTTTTGAGTGACTTTTAGTAAGCTTTCAACCTCTATAATAAATTTCTTCAATTTATTTTCAACAACCTGGTCTACTGCGTGTAACTTGCATACCTGCTGGGAGCACATGGGAGGAAAACAAACAAAGATCAACATTTCTCAGGTAAATGAGCCTCTGGTGGCACAAACTCATGGTGTGTTTGAGAAAAGTTCTTCCAAGTTAATAAACGGAAAATGTAAATATAATTAATAACAATGAATCTGTCAAGCGTGGCAGTTCTGGAATGTTGGAGAAAATATAAAGACCTTTTATCATAATTGTAGGAAAATTCTTTTTTTCCCCCCTTCAAAAACTTAATTTCATCGATGCAATTAATTGGGCTTGCTTTATGTTTGAAGTCTAAACCAAGCTGGTAGTAGAAAACAAGGAAATTCTCAGCTGGGGAACGGAAAACTTACATTGCTGATTGCAGGATTCAGTAACTTTTTGCAGTTTTCTTAGATTCATTGCCTGACCAAAGCAAAAACTGTACCCTTTTAAAAGACATTTAATTGACACTGTTTGTAGTCCATTGAATTTACTCTATTTTCTTTGAGACATGAAATAGTACATTTTTTCATTAAAATGACATCAGTGATGCTGCCAGTGTGTCTTTTTGCAATAGTCTTCAATTTAGTTAGTTCTTATGATAGTAAAAATACTGTGGGGTTTTTTTTTCTACAAGTCTGTTATTTTGGGGATAATGAATTTTTATTCCTTCTAAATTGGTGTTATGAAACACGGAGTCGATGTTCTCCTTCAGCTACTTCTATCATAAATACAAGAGTGACCTGGACTGTCGTGAGCTTCAGAGAGAAGCTTGTTAAGGGAGAATTAAGGCTGACATATATTTGGGGAAAAGCCAGACCCTAAATTCACATCCATGTAAAGACTTTAGAAAATCAGTGGGCATCCAGATACTGACTGAGAGTTAAGAGGGAAAGCAGCTTCCCATCAAATGTTTTGGTATTGAATTCCCCCCCCTACTTCTGGGAGCTTTTTGGCAAAGGCAGAGAAGTGAACACACAGGTGTGGACAGTCAGTAGGTGGCTAGATGTGGTGCTTGAGTTTTGAGACTGGTGTGAACCTCTGATCTGCCGATCTTTCTGCATCCCATGTGTATGTCTGAAAGTCACACGCTATTATGCAATGGAGAGAAGTAGTATTTTACTGCGTGTACTTACAGCTTTAGAGCAAGAGGATGATTTTGGGCTTCTCATGTTATCTCTGAGTATTCTGAACACTGAGCTGTGGGATATTTAGGTTTTGCATTTCTGCATTTCTTTGTTTTGATAAGATTGGGGGTTTTTTTGAGTGGCAGGAATAGGTGTCTCCAAAAAAGTCTGGTGAATCATCACTATCGAATGTGATCTTAAGATGAATAATCAATAGAAAACTGATCTTGATTAGAGCGAGCTTTTCTTTTTAGATGAGGCTCGTTTTAACTTGCGTCTGTTTTGTCATCCAGCTTGATGTGCAAATGCTTGTGCCAGCCCAAAGGAGGAGAGAGGGCAAGGCTGAGTCTGGTTTTATTTATGGTGGCACTAGTTATACTGGCTTAAAATGACCAAAAATATGGTATCAAACTCAGAATGAATATCTGTGTGCAGTAAATAAGAATATGGCATGGACTACTGAAGTGTGCATCCTCATCTCTTTCTTACTGCTCTTCCATAGAAAGCATCTTATAAATACTGTCAGTGTGGTCAATGTTAAAAAGTTCCACAGCCAATAAATCTTCCAGTGTGCGTTCCTTTTCTCTCTTATTCGTTCACCTGTCTTGCATTTAATTCAATTGCTGGGACTAGATGGAGAAGTGAGAACTCGCTCTTTTTAAAAAATAGATTTGTATGCCTATTAGTGTAATCAGCCATATTCAAAATCAGAGTGGTCTTAGATTTACATCGTACTTTTGACATTTCAGTGTATTAAAGATATCTATGTTATTTTCAGGAGAAAATAATTTTAATTAGAAAAGAAATTGTGTTCTTATTTTTGGGAATGCTGAGGTCTTTTGTTTCCTACTTGGGCAATCAGATAGCATTGAAGGTACAAAAGAATCAAACTGAGTATTTTGAATGAAATACTTCTGTAGTTACTTGGTATGACTTTCTATTTCCAAGTATAACTTTGAAGAATTTTCTGATTACTGTTTTCACATTTTTTCTTTTCAATAGCTGTTTAATGGGATTTCTGTTTGATGTTATGGATTTTGTGCTCAGTGTCCAGTTTTGTTCAAATACACACCCCTGCAATATTCCATCAGCCTGGGTTTTAAAGTAGACGACATCCCCACCATCAGTTTTTACTGGAATACTATGTCCAGTTCTAGTCCACCTATCTCAAAACAGGCACTGTAGGAGTTAAAGATGATTTTGAGGAAAAACAAGAAGAATGACTAAGTAAAAGACCTCTGAGGGTACTGACGAGTGTCAGCTTCTTTAGTAAAAATATGTCTTTGAATTATCCTCAAATGCTGAGGGAAATGTATATTGGAATGTTTTTCCTATATTGTAGTTTAAGAACAAAGCCACCTCGTGAAATTGAAAAGTGGCAAATTAAGGTCCAACGAGAGGATACGTAATGCAACAAAGAAGGACCTTTCCCCATGAGAACGTGAATGCTGGAAAGTTGGCAAATTTCAGAGAAGTTCTAAGCGTTGATATGGGTAATGGGAGCATCAGACTTACATTAGCAAGTGCTAGAAGAACATTTCTGAAAGCCTCTAAAAGTGTGTGCTTCGGATTTAATGTCAGTACCGAATTGTTTGGAGTTAGGAGATAATTTTAACTAGGATGTCCAAGCTCACTTTTGAGTTTTTTGGTACCTTTTTTAAAAAGCATCTGGGGCTGACCACTCACAAAGCCAAAAAGCAGTCTTGAGCTAGTTGACAGCTGCTTAGCATCTTGGTTTTTTATTGACAAAGCTTTGTCTTGTGAAATCATGATTTCTTTCCATATATCTTGATTTTAAACAATTAACATTTTTTTTTTAGGATAAAAATATAGTCCTACAAAACCTTAATTTACTGTCACAGTTGGTTTATAACTGATGCACACATTGACTTATGCCAAGTTCTTTTTTATATTTATTGAATGTGTTGTTTGTAGCTGGGAGAACTCATTTACCTTTAATATTGCTGTGAAACTTTTTAATGTTGGTTATTTCAGAAGCAAACTTATTTGTATGAAGAGAGTAGAGCACTAAAATCAACTTCCATTTTGGAGTGAAACATTGAAAAAAAAAAAAGTTACCTTCATTCTTCTGTATACCTAGCCTCACAAGGAGGAGTGTGTACAGTTTTAAATGATAGTTGCTGTATGTACACAGACCGAAGCGGAGAACTGCTCACAGATGTGCACAAAATTTGGGAAGTGAGTTCTGTGATGCAAAAGGTAGAAAGGGACGACACCTCATGGGGATTTACTGAAACACTCTCTTGGCTCACATCTTGGTTTCCAGACTTGGCCTTATGGATAAAGAAGCTGATTGTAATTGTCTTGCTTATAATTATTGTCCTTGTGATTGTACTAGTGTTGGGACAGTGCTGTGTGAGATGTTTTTCTTCCTTTGCTTCAAAAATAGAATCATCATGGAGATACAAATAATTGCAGGGATGCAATAAAAAACAAAAGGAGGGAATTGTTATAGAAATTTTCACATAATTAATGTAAAAGTTCTTATGAGTTAGAGAGACAAGAATCAAGAGGGGTGAAATAGAATAGTGAATAGAATAATTAATATAAGTCTATCTGAATAAACACAGGTGGGCTTTCACAATCCATGAATATTGTTCTCAAAGCTCCTTGTGTAATCCTGACCTAGGACTGAACAAATCATCAATCAAAGCTTAATGAGTAGCTAAGCAGGAGTAGGCCTAGAAGTATTACCTTCTGATGATTTTAGTAAAGGGGATGTATGGTTAACCTTTTCTTTACCTTAAAAGAAATATAGGACACTTAGAAATAAAAATTGGTATAGATAAGGTTTTAAACATAACTTCAGTTGTTTTTAAGGTTGAATGTTTAGGAGACACTGGCGGTGGGAACTGGACTCTGATCAGCCTGGATCAGGACGGGACGCTGATCACGGCAAGAACATTAAGGACGCCGATCACAGCAAGAACATCGAGGACGGGGTGTCGGCCGGAGTCGGAGCGGAACCAGAACATAAAGATCAGCTAAACAATGGAAAAGAATGGACTTTTGTGGACTCTTGATGAAGGAAGAAAGAGGAATGGAAATAGTTAGTGGATTGTTAACAGAAGCTTATGAAATGTTTATGATGTAATTGATTATTAGTTTCTATATAAACCGATAGTGAATTTGAGTCAGGTACCATTCACTGCGGTGGTGGTCCAACTCTGAGTTGTTAATAAAACCAGCAAACCCAGAGACCCGGACTCTGCCAATTTTCTTTAACAGAAGGGGGTGTCAGAGCGTAAAACCGCGCGACAATCATCGGTGGGAGAGGCGAGGCGGTGGCGCCCCCGCGCGTCGGGAGGGCGGCAGTGCAGCTCGGGGGCCGCGCATGCGCAGTGGGGGGGGGCGCCCCGGCCGCGCTGGGTGCAGCAGCGGTCGCTTTTTACGTTTTTTTTCTCGATCTCCCTTTTAGTTCTCGGGAGCTATTTTTTTAATTTTCTCCTTTTCTTAATCGCGGTCGCTTTTAAAAAAGTGTCTCCGAGGCTGCGTTTTAGTTGGCCGCCGCTGCTTTTGCCGAGGGAGCGGTGCTCAAACGGGGCGCGGGCGGGACGCGGTCGGTGTCCCCCGGGCAACCGCGCATGCGCAGTGGCCGGCTCTTTGCCGCCCTGGGTGCCGGGAGTGGGCGTGGCCGTGCCCCTGCGGGGGCGGAGCAGAGGCGTGGTCTCCCGTGGAACCCCGCCCCGAGGGGAGGGGCTGGGCGTGGTCTCCTGCGAAACCCCGCCCCGAGGGGGGCGGGACGGGGGAGGCGTGGCCTCCAGCGGAGCCCCGCCCTGGGGCGTGGTTTCCTGCGCGACTCCGCCCCGAGGGGCAGGACATGGGCGGGGTCCCCTGGGGAGCCGCGCATGCGCGGTGGAGGGGCGCTCTGGCGGCGCCTTCTGCTGCCGCCCTGTGGTCAGATTTCGGTACTGCAGCCGCCGCTTTTTTACCTTTTTATTTTTTTTTTTTTTTTTTAACAACTTCTTTCCTCGCCCTTCTCCGTTTCACTTTCCCGGGGCTTTATTTTAAACTTTCTCCTTCTTTTCTTAATCACGGTCGCTTTTAAATTTCTCTATTTTATCCCGTTCGCTGCCTTTATTTCGCCGTCTTTTGTGTTACTAATTGGTCTTTCCTCGGCGGCGTCGCTTTTTAAATGTTCTTTCCGTGCCCGCTTCTTTCCCCGCTCCCTGTCCTTATTTTTCTTTTAACCGCGTCTTGCCTCTCCTCGGTGCCGTTGCTTTTTAAACAATGTCTCTCGGCGGCTGCGTTTTAGTTCGCCGCCGTTTTTTTTTTTGACGAGGGAGCGGCGCTTAAACGGGGCGCCGGCGGGAGCGGGGTCCCCGGGGAAACTGCGCATGCGCAGGGGCCGGCTCGGTCAGTGCCGGGAGTGGGCGTGGCCGCGTCCCTGTGGGGGCGTGTCAGAGGCGTGGTTTCCCGCGGAGCCGCGCCCCGAGGGGCGGGACGGGGGCGTGGTCTGGTGCGGAACCCAGCCCCGGGGGCGGGGTATGGCGGGGGTCCCCCTGGGCGGCCGCGCATGCGCAGTAGGGGGAGGCGCTGGCGGCGCCAGGTGCTGCCACCCTGTGGTCAAATTTCGGTACTGCGGCTGCCGCTCCCTGTCCTTATTTGGTTGCTAGGGCGCCATCTTGGTTGCTAGGACGCCATCCTGGTTGCTAGGCGGCCATCTTGGTTGTTAGGACGCCATCCTGGTTGCTAGGCGGCCATCTTGGTTGTTAGGACGCCGTATTGGTTGCTAGGCGGCCATCTTGGTTGCTATGACGCCATCTTGGTTGCTAGGACGCCATTTTGGTTGCTAGGACGCCATTTTGGTTGCTATGCGGCCATTTTGGTTGCTAGGACGCCATTTTGGTTGCTAGGCGGCCATTTTGGTTGCTAGGACGCCATCTTGGTTGCTACGACGCCATTTTGGTAGCTAGGACGCCATCTTGGTTGCTAGGCGGCCATTTTGGTAGCTAGGACGCCATCTTGGTTGCTAGGACGCCATTTTGGATGCTAGGCGGCCATCTTGGTTGCTAGGACGCCATCTTGGTTGCTAGGCGGCCATCTTGGTTGCTAGGCGGCCATCTTGGTTGCTAGGACGCCATTTTGGTTGCTAAGCGGCCATCTTGGTTGCTAGGACGCCATCTTGGTTGCTAGGCGGCCATCTTGGTTGCTTGGCGGCCATTTTGGTTGCTGGGACGCCATTTTGGTTGCTAGGCGGCCATTTTGGTTGCTAGGACGCCATTTTGGTTGCTAGGACGCCATCTTGGTTGCTAGGACGCCATCTTGGTTGCTAGGCGGACATCTTGGTTTCTAGGACGCCATCTTGGTTGCTAGGCGGCCATCTTGGTTGCTAGGACGCCATCTTGGATGCTAGGAAGACATCTTGGTTGCTAGGCGGCCATCTTGGTTGCTAGGACGCCATCTTGGTTGCTAGGACGCCGTCTTGGTTGCTAGGCGGCCATTTTGGTTGCTAGGACGCCATTTTGGTTGCTAGGACGCCATCCTGGTTGCTAGGCGGCCATTTTGGTTGCTAGGCGGCCATTTTGGTTGCTAGGACGCCATCTTGGTTGCTAGGCGGCCATCTTGGTTGCTAGGACGCCATCTTTGTTGCTATGCGGCCATCTTGGTTGCTAGGACGCCATCTTGGTTGCTAGGGCGCCATCTTGGTTGCTAGGACGCCATCTTGGTTGCTAGGCGGCCATCTTGGTTGCTAGGATGCCATCTTGGTTGCTAGGACGCCGTCTTGGTTGCTAGGGCGCCATCTTGGTTGCTAGACAGCCATCTTGGTTGCTAGGACGCCATCTTGGTTGCTAGGCGGCCATTTTGGTTGCTAGGACGCCATCTTGGTTGCGAGGACGCCATCTTGGTTGCTAGGACGCCATATTGGTTGCTATGGCGCCATCTTGGTTGCTAGGCAGCCATCTTGGTTGCTAGGCGGCCATCTTGGTTGGTAGGACGCCATTTTGGTTGCTAGGACGCCATTTTGGTTGCTAGGACGCCATCTTGGTTGCCAGGACGCCATCTTGGTTGCTAGGGCGCCATCTTGGTTGCTAGGCAGCCATCTTGGTTGCTAGGACGCCATCTTGGTTGCTAGGCGGCCATTTTATTGCTAGGACGCCATCTTGGTTGTGAGGACGCCATCTTGGTTGCTAGGACGCCGTTTTGGTTGCTAGGACGCCATCTTGGTTGCCAGGACGCCATCCTGGTTGCCGGGACGCCATCTTGGTTGCTAGGCGGCCATCTTGGTTGCTAGGTGGCCATCTTGGTTGCTAGGGCGCCATCTTTTTCCCATTTTTTGGGGAGGGGCCGCGTAGACACGTAAATGGCCTTGCTAAAGTAAGGAGGTGGGGGTCAGGGCTGTTTCCCTCATTTAGTGCCCTTTTTTTGGGGTGAACAAAAAGCGGGGAGACGGCTGGGTGGCGCTGACGTCATTCGGGGCACCTGAATGTCACCGATGTGGGGGCAAGGATGCAGTGGAGGAGCAGGTAGGTGGGGCGGGCGGCATGTGTGTCTGGGGGGGCGGGTGGGTCCCCCAAAGCAGAGGGCGTCAGGGCGTAAAAATAGCGACAATTGGTGGGAGAAGCGAGGGAATGGCGCGCCCTGGGGTCCGGGGCGCGGTACTGCGGGTGGGGGGCTCTGGCCGCGCTCGGTGCCGCAGCCGTCGCTTTTTACATTTGTCCATCCCCGTTTTAGTTTTCGGGGCCTACTTTTTAATTTTCTCCCCTTCTTAATCGCGGTTGCTTTTAAGAATGTCTCTCGGCGGCTGCGTTTTAGTTCGCCGCCGCTGGTTTTGCCGAGGGAGCGGTGCTTAAACGGGGCGCGGGCGGGACAGGAGCGCGGGGGGGGCGTCTCCTGGGCAACCGCGCATGCGCAGTGGGCGGCTGTGGCCGCTCAGTCAGTGCTGGCAATGGGCGGGGCCGTGTCCCCGTGGGGGCGTGCCAGGGGCGGGGTGTGCTGCAGAGCCCCGCCCTGAGGGGCTGGACGGGGGCGTGTCCTGGTGCGGAGCCCGGCCCCGAGGGGCGGGACGGGGCGTGGTTTCCTGCGCGACTCCGCCCTGAGGGGCAGGATATGGGCGGGGTCCCCTGGGGAGCCGCGCATGCGCGGTGGAGGGGCGCTCTGGCGGCGCCTTCTGCTGCCGCCCTGTGGTCAAATTTCGGTACTGCAGCCGCCGCTTTTTTACCATTTTTTTTTTTTTTTTTTTTTCCTCCGTTTTTTTTTTTTTTTTCTCCGCAGGTCCCGGCGCGGCGGGGACGGGGCGGGTCCCGGCGCGGTTCCCGGCGGGGCGGCGGCTACCGGAGCGGAGGCTCCCGAGGCGGCGCGGCGCCGGTCCCGGCGGCAGGTCCCGGCGCGGCGCCGGTCCCGGCGGTAGGTCCCGGCGTGGCGCGGCTGCGGCTGCCGGGGCGGCGCGGCGCCGGTGCCGGCGCAGCTTCCCGGAGCGGCGCGGTGCCGGTCCCGGCGGCAGGTCCCGGCTCGGCGCGGCGGCGATTCCCGCGCGGCTCCCGGCGGGGGGGGGCCCGCGGCGGGGGCGGGTCGCGGCGCCGCGCGGGGCGGGGCGGGGGGGGCGCGTCCTGGCGCGGCTTCCGGCAAAACGGCGGCTTCCGGCGCGGCTTCTGACGCCACTTCCGGCGCGGTTTCTGGTGCGGCTCCCGGCGCGGCGCCGGTCCCGGTCCCGGTCCCGGTCCTCGTAGCAGGTACTGGTGCGGCGCCGGTCCAGGCGCAGGTCCCGGCGCGGCGCGGCTGCGACTCCCGGTGCGGCGCGGCGCCGGTTCCGGCGCAACTTCCCGGAGCGGCGGGGGCGGCTCCCGGGGCGGCGCGGTGCCGGTCCCGGCGGCAGGTCCCGGCTCGGCGCGGCGGCGGTTCCCGCGCGGCTCCCGGCGGGGTGGGGGGGTGCGGGTCGCGGCGCCGGGCGGGTCCCGGTGCCCGCACGGGGTGGTGGGGGGGAAAGGGTCCCGGTTGCTGCCGCCGGGGGGGTCCGTGGGGGCTGGCGGGTCCGCGCTCCCGGGGCGGCTGGGCCCGGCTCCCCGCGGGGGACTTTTGGGCCTCGGGGGAGTTCGGGGGGCGGGCACGGCGGTGCACGAGATGGCAGAGCAGTAAAGCCTGCGAGAGCGATAATAAAGCGCCGGCCGGGCTGCGGTGGTGCCGCCCCGCAGGGGCACGGGGCCGGGCCCTGCGCGGTTCCCGAGCGCTCCCCAAAAGTGCCCGTGGGGCCCTGGGGGCGCAGGGCTGCGGGGTGGCTGCAGGCCCCCCCAGCCCTCGGCGTCGCACGTGGGGGCTGCAGGGGGGGTCAGAAAGCAGGTGGGGTGAGCTGCTTTGGGGCCCCAATAACGGAGGCCAGGTGTTGTGTTCCTGGGCCTCGAGATCAGGCTCGCACGACTGATTTGGGGGGCTCAGGAGCAGATGTGAGCGGTGCGTTTTCGGGAGCTGAGAGAGGGGACTCGGTGGTGTGGTTTTGGGGTCGGCAGCAGAGGCCGAGCGCTGCGTTTTTGGGGCTGGAGAGCAGGCTCGGCAGCTGTGTTTTTGGGCTCGGCAGCGGGCGCTCCGTGAGCTGGTTCGGGGGCCAAAAGCAGAAGGTAAACGGGCCGCTTGCGCGGGGGAGCGGGAGGGCGTCAGGGGGCCGCGTGGGAAAGCGGCGGGTGGGCAGGGTGTGTGGACGTTGGCCAGAGGCGGGGGTCCGGTCACATCGGAGCCCGAAGTTCGGGGAGGCCGGCACGCAGCGGGCCGGCCGAGCGGAACGTCCGAGGTGGTCTCCGGGGGCCGTGTAGCGTGGGCATGTGTGAGCCTGTGTATTTGGGAAGCCTCGTGTTGTAAGAGCTGTATGTTACCAATGTGTTCTCTTAGGTGGATAAGAGTCAAGTGACCGGAGCCAGAGAGGAGGAAGGGAGGCAGAGAGAGAGGAAGATGCATCCGAACTGTCAGATTCTCCCAGCAGCTCCAAGGGCGGAAGCCGTGGTGAGTCCCGGACCCTTGGGGCCGTGTCGCCCCTCTTCTGCGTCGTGGTCCTTCCCTGCCCCACCTTCTCTTTCTCTCACAGCTGTAATTTTTTTCGCTTCCCTGCATCTCTTCCTCTCTCGTTCTCCAAGTCCCTCTCTTTCTCTGTTGTTCTGCCTCTCTGCTTTCTTTTTCTGTCTGCACTTCTGTCCTGTTCCCTGTCCCTCTTTTTTTCATCCTCTGTCCTGCAGCCCATCACTGTTTTTGTCTTTCTCCATCTATCTGTCTGTCTTCCTGTCCCAATTTTTTTTAATTCCTCCCCATCTGCCCTTTAGCCCTTCACAATTACCGCCGCCCCCCGTCTGGCTCCATGTCCCTATTTCTAATTTCCTCTGTCTCTGCCCTGTATTCTAGATACACTTTTCTTTCTTGTATTATCTTATTCCACGTTCCTGTCTCTATGTTTTAATTTCTTCCTTCTCTGTCCTATAGCCTGGTTTTGTCTTTATTGTTCTCTGTCTGGCTCCCTGGCCCTATTCTTTAATTCCTCTGTCTCTCCCCTTCAGCTAACTGAGGGTTTTTTGGTATTTCTCAGTCTCTGTCTGTCCACCTCACTGTCCCCTCTTTTAATTTCTCCATCTCTGCCCTGTGGCCCATCAGAAATCTTTGCTTTTCTCCATCTCTCTCACTCCAGTTCCCTCTCCCTCCCTCCTCTCTGGCCTGTAGCCCATCGCTGTTTCTTTTGCCCTCTGCCCCTCTCTCTGTCTCGGTAGCTCCCTTTCCCTGTTTTTTAATCCTTTCCTCTCTGCCCTGCAGGGAGGGGGAGGAGGTGCTCCAGGCACCAGAGCAGAGATTCCCCTGCAGCCCTGGTGACGCAGGTTGTCCCCCTGCAGCCCGTGGAGGTCCGCGGTGGAGCAGACGTGCACCTGCAGGCCACGGAGGACCCCTCGCTGGAGTAGGTGAGTGTGCCCGAAGGAAGCCGTGACCCCGTGGAGCGCCCGTGCTGGAGCAGGCTCCTGTCAGCAGCCGTGGCTCCGTGGAGAGGAGCCCATGCTGGAGCAGGTGTTACGGCAGGACCTGTGGCCCCGTGGGAGGGACCCTACGCTGGAGCAGAAGAAGAGCGTGAGGAGGAAGGAGCGGCAGAGACAATGTGTGATGAACTGACCGCACCCCCGATCCCCGTCCCCCTGCGTTGGTCGAGGGTAGGATGTAGAGAAGCTGGGAGTCAAGATGAGCCCAGGAAAAAAAAAGAGAGGGGTGGGAGGAAGGTGTTTTTTAGATTTGTTCTTATTTCTCGTTACCCTACTCTGATTTTGATTGACAATAAATTAAATGAATTTCCCCAAGTAGAGTGTGTTTTCCCGTGACGGAAGTTGGTGAGTGATCTCTTTGTCCTTATCTTGACCCACAAGCTTTTTTGTTGTATTTTCTCCCTGTCTTGTTGAGGAGGGCGAGCAATAGAGCGCCTCGGTGGGCGCCCGGCGGCGGCCGTTCGTATTTTGGAGCCTGGCTCTCGGCTCGTCTTTTTCTTGGACATAGTGTGAAACGTTTGGACGTTTGGGTAGGTAAACAAGCCCGGAGCCCATTGTTGTTCGGGCTGTGAAAGGGCTGACATGGGACGATTGCAGGCAGGAATAGCTTTCAGGGCCGCCACCTTTGTCGCGGGAGCAATCTGCGGTCGTTCGCCTTTTTGGAACCGGGTTCCCGTCTCGTTTGTTTTGTCGGTCAGAGCGTGAAACATTTGGACATTTGGGCGTTCAGGTCTCCCTCCCTTGTGGTGTACAGGTCTACCTTCCTTCCACGTGGCGTGCAGGTCTACTGCGTGCAGTCTATCTCTTTTCTAATTTTTTTTACATTTTTTTGGCTTTAGTTT
The DNA here is from genome assembly GCF_013368605.1 of Nyctibius grandis. NCBI lineage: Eukaryota > Metazoa > Chordata > Aves > Nyctibiiformes > Nyctibiidae > Nyctibius > Nyctibius grandis. The sequence goes on from NW_027167525.1 coordinate 16,844, forward strand.
CTTAGCTTTAGTTAACTTTTTACATTTACTCTTTATTTTTTACTTTTACCTTTTTATCGCTTAGTTGCAGCTGCTTAGTTGCTGCTTATTAGTTTTTCTTTTTTTGCTTTTTCTTTACTTTTACTGGTCTACCTCTTCCAGGTGTACCTCTTCTGACTGGTTTGCCGCCTTCTGGCATGCAGGTCTATGTTTGTTTCTGGCGTGCAGGTCTTTTTTACTTTTACTTTTATAGCTCCATAATTTTTTTTATTTTTTAATTTTAGTATTTTAGCTTTTGGTTTTTAGTGTGTTAGGGTTTTAGTGTGTGTGTTAGGGTTTTAGTGTGTTAGGGTTTCTTAACTTAGGTTTTTTTAACATTTAATATTTTTTACTTTTTTAACTTCTCTTACTTTTGCAATTAATTTTACGCTCTTGTTTATTAGTGGTGGCGGCCTTAGTGGTGGCGGCCTTAGTGGTGGCGGCCTTATTAGGGTTTTTTTTTTTCCCTTATTCTTTTACTGGTCTAGCTTAGTTTCTAGCGTGCAGGATGACGTTAGATTCTGGAGTGGAAGTCTACTGTCCTTGTGGCGTGCAGGTCTACCTCTTATTTTATTCTACATTTGTTTAGGTTTGGATGTTTAGGTTTGGATGTTTAGGTTTGGATGTTTAGGTTTGGATGTTTAGGTTTGGATGTTTAGGTTTGGATGTTTAGGTTTGGATGTTTAGGTTTGGATGTTTAGGATTTCAGGGGTTTTTTTTTGTACTTCTGTTAATTTTACAATTAATTTTACTCTCTTGTTTAGTAGTGGTGGCTTTAGTAGTGGTGGCTTTAGTAGTGGTGGCTTTAGTAGTGGTGGCTTTAGTAGTGGTGGCTTTATTAGTTTTTCTTTTTTTGCTTCTTGTTTTTTCTTTTCCTGGTCTACCTCTTCCAGGTCCACCTTAGTTTCTGGTGTGCAGATCCACCTTAGTTTCTGGGTTGCAGGTCTAACGCGTGCAGTCTACCTGTTTCATAGTTTTTTTTACTTTCATGTTAATTTTTTAGCTTTAGTTTTTTAGGGTTTTAGTTTTTTTAACTTTTGTTTCTTTTACATTTACACTTTGTGTTTTACTTTTTTAACTTCTGTCACTTTTACCACTGCTTTATTAGTTGTGCCTTTATTAGTTAGTTGTGCCTTTATTAGTTGTGCCTTTATTAGTTGTGCCTTTATTAGTTGTGCCTTTATTAGTTGTGCCTTTATTAGTTGTGCCTTTATTAGTTGTGCCTTTATTAGTTGTGCCTTATTAGTTGTGCCTTTATTAGTTGTGCCTTTATTAGTTTCGGTACTGCAGCCGCTGCTTTTTTACTTTTTGTTTTTGTTTTCCCCTCCGTTTTTTTTTTTTTTTTTTTTTCTCCGCAGGTCCCGGCGCGGCGCCGGTCCCGGTGGCAGGTCCCGGCGTGGCGCGGCTGCCGGCGCGGCGCCGGTGCCGGCGCAGCTTCCTGGAGCGGCGGGGGCGGCTCCCGGGGCGGCGCGGTGCCGGTCCCGGCGGCAGGTCCCGGTGCGGCGCCGGTGCCGGCGCAGCTTCCTGGAGCGGCGGGGGCGGCTCCCGGGGCGGCGCGGTGCCGGTCCCGGCGGCAGATCCCGGCTCGGCGCGGCGGCGGTTCCCGCGCGGCTCCCGGCGGGGGGGGCCCGCGGCGGGGGCGGGTCGCAGCGCGGGGCGGGGGGGGGCGCGTCCTGGCGCGGCTTCCGGCAAAGGGGCGGCTTCCGGCGCGGCTTCTGACGCCACTTCCGGCGCGGTTTCTGGCGCGGCTCCCGGCGTGGCGCCGGTCCCGGTCCCGGCGGCAGGTTCTGGTGCGACGCCGGTCCAGGCGCAGGTCCCGGCGCGGCGGCAGCTCCCGGTGCGGCGCGGCGCCGGTCCCGGCGGTAGGTCCCGGCGTGGCGCGGCTCCGGCTGCCGGGGCGGCGCGGCGCCGGCGCAACTTCCCGGAGCGGCGGGGGCGGCTCCCGGCTCGGCGCGGCGGCGGTTCCCGCGCGGCTCCCGGCGGGGTGGGGGGGTGCGGGTCGCGGCGCTGGGCGGTTCCTGGTGCCCGCACGGGGTGGTGGGGGGGAAAGGGCCCCGGCTGCTGCCGCCGGGGGGGTCCGTGGGGCGGGCGGGTCCGCGCTCCCGGGGCGGCTGGACCCGGCTCCCCGCGGGGGATTTTTGGGCCTCGGGGGGGTTCGGGGGGCGGGCGCGGCGGTGCAGGCGATGGCGGAGAAGTAAAGCCTGCGAGAGCGCTAATAAAGCGCCGGCCGGGCTGCGGTGGTGCCGCCCCGCAGGGGCACGGGGCCGGGCCCTGCGCGGTTCCCGAGCGCTCCCCAAAACTGCCCGTGGGGCCCTGGGGGCGCAGGGCTGCGGGGTGGCTGCAGCCCCCCCCAGCCCTCGGCGTCGCACGTGGGGGCTGCAGGGGGGGTCAGAAAGCAGGCGGGGTGAGCTGCTTTGGGGCCCCAATAACGGAGGCCAGGTGTTGTGTTCCTGGGGCTCGAGAACGGGCTCCCGCGGCCGCTTCGGGGGGCTCAGAAGCGGATGTGAGCGGTGCGTTTTTCGGGAGCTGAGAGAGGGGACTCGCTGGTGTGGTTTTGGGGTCGGCAGCAGAGGCCGAGCGCTGCGTTTTTGGGACTGGAGAGCAGGCTCGGCAGCTGTGTTTTTGGGCTCGGCAGCGGGCGCTCCGTGAGCTGGTTCGGGGGCCAAAAGCAGAAGGCAGATGGGCCGTTTGTGCGGGGGAGCTTCTGTTAAAATTCCGCTAACTATTTCAGTTGCTCTTTCATCTCTCTGTGTTGGCCCAAAAGGGAGCCCCAGTCAGGAAATCTCTATTTGAGATCTCTAGACTCTTCAGGGGGCCTCAGGTATTGAGCAAAGAAGAAATTAAAAGGCAGTAGTAGGGCATCTGGCTGCTGAGAATTAGCAATGCAGAGGTATATGTGCACAAATGTGTGATATCTCAAAGTGACAGCTACCTTGATACAGCATTTAAAACAGGACTTGATATTTAGAGCCTGCCTCGAGAGTAACAGCACAGAAAAAGCTTTAGAAAGCGTTATCTTCTATCAGATCACTTTGTTCTGATAAAGGAAAAAAGAACATAAAGTGGTCATAAAGACCAGGCTTAAGTATGTTTTTAGTAAGGTGCTGTGTGGATCTGTAGATTGGATGTGATCTTTCACACGGGGGGGGCGGAAGGAAAATTTGCACTCCTTCGTAAAAAGCGTGGCAAACGCTCGCTGCGGGTTTTTGCTAATTTTTTATTATTATTATTATTATCTGATGCGCTTTCTTGCAACTGTTCAGTTTTGTAGAATATTTTTACTGGAATCCGTGCATATGCTCATAGCTCTAAAAACTGTCTTGTTTCGTTGAAGTTCACTTCCTCCAGAGTCCACAGCAGTCCGTTCTTCGCCGCCGGTCAGCTGATCTTTATCTTCTGGTTCCGCTCGGGCTCCGCTCAACACCCCGTCCTCGATGTTCTCGCCGTGACCAGCGTCCCGTCTTGACCAGAGTCTGCTTTGCACTGCCGGCGTCTCCTAAGTATTAACCTAAAATACCTGAAGTCTGTTTAGAACCTTATTTCTACTGCTTCTTACTTGTAAGTATTTGGGGCGAGCGGAAAAGAAGGCAGGGACTCTGCGAGGGAGGAGGCGAGGGCTGAAAGCCAAAGGCCTCGGGCTCCTTTATTGCTGTTCTACTGCCCTATTGAAACGCAGGAGCCGGACTGGGCGGTTCGAGACACCGTCAACGTTCACAGGCTGAGCGCTCATCACCCCTTCTGGGAAGAGCCACGGTGTTGTGGGCTCAGAACATCAACAGCCGTTCCTTGTTTTCAGTTCTGTCTTCAGAACTGCCCTTCAACACACACGTTTACTTCTTTCACGCCTCAGAGGGCCCCGTGAACTGCTCAGGGCTCCTTTATCTTAAAAGGGAGCGAGAACTATTCTCGGTGCAGCCTCCCCAAGGGAATCCCCTGCTCTGCAAGTAAAGCACAGCTGTTTGCGGGCTGATGGTCTTCCACAAGTATTCTGTATTCTTTTAAGGTAAAAAAGGTTAAGCGTACATCCTTTTTACTGGAATCGTCAGAAATTAATACTTGTCGGCCTAGTCCTGCGTAGCTGCTCATTAAGCTTTGACTGACGATCGGTTTAGTCACGGGTCAGGATTGTTGTAGAAGTTTTCACATAAATTGTTACAGAAGTTCTCATGAATTAAGAATAGAATAAAAAATACAAGTCAATCTGATAAACACGGGTGGGCTTTCACAATCCATGAATGTTGTTCTCAGAGCTCCTTGTGTAATCCTGACCGTAGAGAGGATGTCCCGTAGAGACCAACCTCTAACAACGGTGGAAGAGACGGAGCAGAAAGACCGGAGCGTCCGCGTTCTCGCTGTGAAGTTTATGGATCGAGACTCTGGGATTAAGGTAAAGAATGAGGGATTTATCACAGCTAAGGTAAGTGGCGTTGCTATTAAGTTCTTAACAGATACCGGTGCAACTTTATCATTGTTACATTTTCAGGTGTCACAGCTATCTGAGGAGTTTGTAAAGGTTACTGGGGTTTTGGGTGAAGATAAGTTACCACCTTCCCTTCCTCTTCCTGTTGTTTTTGATGATCATTTGATACGGGGTCGATTTGTTATTTCGCCAGCTTCTCCTGTTTCACTGTTTGGGAGAGATTTATTGCAAGAATTGGGAACGTGCCGAGCTTTAACTCCCAAAGGAATTCGAGTAATCGTAACGGGAATACAAACTGTAGGAATTCGAGAAGGCGAGCTTAAAATCCCGAAAGAATTGAACGATGCAGCTAAAAAATTAGGCAGTCTCTCCGGGGATGATATTGGACTGTTAAAATCTGCAGAACCAGTAGCGATTAAAACAAAAGGAGGGACTCCTCCTTCTCTTAGGCAATACCCAGTTGTGGCAGAAGCCATCCCAAGTATTGGAACACAAATAAAATCATTCTTGGAAAAAGGGATTTTAAAAAAAAAAAGTCAAAGTTCTTTTAATACACCTATACTCCCGGTTAGTAAACACCGATTTGATAAAAAGGTGGGGATCCAGAATATAGATTTCTACAAGATTTAAGAGCAGTAAATGGATTTGTAATCGTTGCCCATCCAGTTGTACCTGATCCAAATTTGATTATGACTCAAATACCTATTTGGGGAAAATTTTACACTGTATTGGATTTGACGGGAGCTTTCTTTAGCACAGCTGTGGCTGAGAAAAGCCAGCACAGATTTGCCTTCACTTGGCAAGGGAAGCAATTAACCTGGACTCGGTTACCCCAGGGATTTACAAGCTCGCCAACAATATTCTCCCAAATTTTGAAAGGAGATATTGGCTGATTTGTTTTTTCCACGCAAGTCTGAATTAATACAATATGCAGATGATTTATTGTTAGTATGTCCTTCAAGGGAGGATTGTATTACAGACACTCGATATCTGTGTAATAAGTTGGTTGCAAAAGGTCACCGAGCATCTCCATCAAAATGGCAGTTCTACCAACAAAAAGTGAAGTAGCTTGGATTTTATATTACCTCCAGGTACGAGGGAGAAAGATCCTGAGCGAATTAAGATAATGCAAGAATTACCTAGGCCTGTACCAAAGAAACAAATTCGGGGGTTTGTAGGACAAGTAGGATTTTGTCGCCCTTGGATACCCAATTTCAGTGAATTGGCAAAACCCTTGCATGCTGCCACACGAAATGAGAGGAAATCGAACCCATCAGCTGAGGTCCGGAGAGAGAAAAAGCTTTTACAAGTCTGAAAAGTGCCTTAACGCAAGCACCGGCTTTAGGTTTACCAGATTATAGTAGAAAAGAACATAAAGTGGTCATAAAGACCAGGCTTAAGTATGTTTTTAGTAAGGTGCTGTGTGGATCTGTAGATTGGATGTGATCTTTCACACGGGGGGGGCGGAAGGAAAATTTGCACTCCTTCGTAAAAAGCGTGGCAAACGCTCGCTGCGGGTTTTTGCTAATTTTTTTTTTATTATTATTATCTGATGCGCTTTCCTGCAACTGTTCAGTTTTGTAGAATATTTTTACTGGAATCCGTGCATATGCTCATAGCTCTAAAAACTGTCTTGTTTCGTTGAAGTTCACTTCCTCCAGAGTCCACAGAAGTCCGTTCTTCGCCGCCGGTCAGCTGATCTTTATCTTCTGGTTCCGCCTGGGCTCCGCTCAACACCCCGTCCTCGATGTTCTCGCCGTGACCAGCGTCCCGTCTTGACCAGAGTCTGCTTTGCACTGCCGGCGTCTCCTAAGTATTAACCTAAAATACCTGAAGTCAATCTGATAAACACAGGTGGGCTTTCACAATCCGTCAATATTATTCTCAGAGCTCCTTGTGTAATCCTGACCTATGACGGAACAAATCATCAATCGAAGCTTAATGAGTAGCTAAGCAGGAGTAGGCCTAGAAGTATTACCTTCTGAGGATTTTAGTAAAAGGGATGTATGGTTAACCTTTTCTTTACTTTAACAGAAATATGGGATACTTAGAAAGAAGCATTAATAGAAATAAAGCTCTAAGTAGACTCTAGCTATTTTAGGTTAATACTTAGGAGACGCTGGCAGTGGAAACGAGACCGGTCAACCCGGATCGAGGCGGGACGCCGATTACAGGAAGAACATTAAGGATGGGGGGGCGTGTCGACCGGAGCCGGAGCGGTACCAGAGCATAAAGATCAGCTCAGCAACGGAATAGAAGGGACTTTCGCGGACTCCTGACGATGGACTTTTGTGGACGCTTGACGAAGGAAGAAAGAGGAATGGAAATAGTTAGTGGATTTTTAACAAGGATTATACAAAGGAGCTTTGAGAAGAATATTGAAGGGTTGTGAAAGCCCACCCGTGTTTGTCAGCTAGACTTGTATTTATTATTCTACTCCTAATTCTTTTTCACCTCTTCTGATTCTTGCCTGCTGCATTCGTGAGAACTTGTACGACAACTTACGTGACAGTTTCTACAACAGCTTTTATGTTAGGAATGAGTTGAAAATGGTGTCCGTGAGTCCCGATGCCGATGTTAAGTGTTCAAACCGCTCAGGCTTTTAAAGGATGTGTTGTATTTCGAGCTGACCTGTTTACCTAGAGTCCTCCTTGAGCTCAACTGCTCTCCTGGCTCTTATCCCGACTGCGTTCCTCTACTTTCTTCTGTGCTGTTTTTTGCCCGTGCCGGAGTCTAACTTGGGAGTTCTGTTTTTCAGCCGCCTTGTGGTAAGCGTGTCGTGAGGCTCGGCGGCTACCCCCGGCGCAGGTTTGCCCGCAGGTCGTTAAGCGTTTGTGAGGGTGAGGGACCGGCGCGGTGTGCGGAGGCTCCCGGCTGTGGGGGCAGCGAGGGGCGTCGGGTGTGGGGGGCCGAGAGGGGCCGGGGGCGTCGGTGGCCCTGGGGAGCCCGTCCGGGCGCGGGAACGAGGCGGAGCAGAGGCAGAGGGAGAGGCGCGGCACCGTCCTCTGGCACGGCGCCCCTGTGCCGTGGGGCGTCTGCCGGGGGGACAGGCTGCGGGCTGGGGCTGGTGACGGGGCAGCCGTTTGGAGGGGTGCCCTCCCTTGACTTTTCTAGCAGAGCTCCCCTTTTTTGGGGAGGGGGCGTGTACACGCGTAAATGGCGTCGCTAAAGTAAGGAGGTGGCGGTCAGGGCTGTTTCCCTCCTTTAGTGCGTGTTTTTGGGGTGAATGAAAAGCGGGGAGGGGTCTGGGTGGTGATGACGTCATTTGGAGCACCCGAATGTCACCGAGGCGGGGCAAGGACGCAGCGGAGCGGCAGGTAAGTGGGGCACGGGGGGGTCCCCCGAGGAAGGGGGTGTCGGAGCGTAAAACCGCGCGCCAATCATCGGTGGGAGAGGCGAGGCGGTGGCGCCCCCGCGCGTCGGGAGGGCGGCAGTGCAGCTCGGGGGCCGCGCATGCGCAGTGGAGGGGCGCCCCGGCCGCGCTGGGTGCAGCAGCGGTCGATTTTTACGTTTTTTTCTCGATCTCCCTTTTAGTTCTCGAGCTATTTTTTTAATTTTCTCCTTTTCTTAATCGCGGTCGCTTTTAAAAAAGTGTCTCCGAGGCTGCGTTTTAGCTCGCCGCCGCTGCTTTTGCCGAGGGAGCGGCGCTCAAACGGGGCGCGGGCGGGACGTGGCCGGTGTCCCCCGGGCAACCGCGCATGCGCAGTGGCCGGCTCTTTGCGGCCCTGGGTGCCGGGAGTGGGCGTGGCCGTGCCCCTGCGGGGGCGGAGCAGAGGCGCGTTCTCCCGTGGAACCCCGCCCCGAGGGGAGGGGCCGGGCGTGGTCTCCTGCGAAACTCTGTGCCGAGGGGGCGGGACGGTGGAGGCGTAGCCTCCAGCGGAGCCCCGCCCAGGGGGCGGGACGGGGCGTGGTTTCCTGCGCGACTCCGCCCCGAGGGGCAGGACACGGGCGGGGTCCCCTGGGGAGCCGCGCATGCGCGGTGGAGGGGCGCTCTGGCGGCGCCTTCTGCTGCCGCCCTGTGGTCAAATTTCGGTACTGCAGCCGCCGCTTTTTTACCTTTTTTTTTTTTTTTTTAAACAACTTCTTTCCTCGCCCTTCTCCGTTTCACTTTCCCGGGGCTTTATTTTAAACTTTCTCCTTCTTTTCTTAGTCACGGTCGTTTTTAAATTTTTCTGTCTATTTTATCCCGTTCGCTGCCTTTATTTCGCCGTCTTTTGTGTTACTAATTGGTCTCTCCTCGGCGGCGTCGCTTTTTAAATGTTCTTTCCTTGCCCGCTTATTTTCCCGCTCCCTGTCCTTATTTTTTTTTTAACCACGTCTTGCCTCTCCTCGGTGCCGTTGCTTTTTAAACAATGTCTCTCGGCGGCTGCGTTTTAGTTCGCCGCCGTTTTTTTTTTGACGAGGGAGCGGCGCTTAAACGGGGCGCGGGCGTGAGCGGGGTCCCCGGGGAAACTGCGCATGCGCAGGGGCCGGCTCTGTCAGTGCCGGGAGTGGGCGTGGCCGAGTCCCTGTGGGGGCGTGTCAGAGGCGTGGTTTCCCACGGAGCTGCGCCCTGAGGGCCGGGACGGGGGCGTGGTCTGGTGCGGAACCCCGCCCCGGGGGCGGGGTATGGCGGGGGTCCCCTGGGCGGCCGCGCATGAGCAGTAGGGGAAGGCTAGGACTCCATCTTGGTTGCTAGGACGCCGTCTTGGCTGCCGGGACGCCGTCTTGGCTGCTAGGGCGCCGTCTTGGCTGCTAGGCGGCCATCTTGGTTGCTAGGCGGCCATCTTGGTTGCTAGGGCGCCATCTTTTTCCCCTTTTTTTGGGGAGGGGGCGTGTAGACATGTAAATGGCCTTGCTAAAGTAAGGAGGTGGGGGTCAGGGCTGTTTCCCTCATTCAGTGCCCTTTTTTTGGGGTGAACAAAAAGCGGGGAGACGGCTGGGTGGCGCTGATGTCATTCGGGGCACCTGACTGTCACCGATGTGGGGGCAAGGATGCAGTGGAGGAGCAGGGATTGCGTTTTAGTTCGCCGCCGCTGGTTTTGCCGAGGGAGCGGTGCTTAAACGGGGCGCGGGCGGCACAGGAGCGGAGAGGCGTCTCCTGGACAACCGCGCATGTGCAGTGGGCGGCTACGGCCACTCAGTCAGTGCTGGCAATGGGCGGGGCCGTGTCCCCGTGGGGGCTGGGTGTGCTGCAGAGCCCCGCCCCGAGGGGCTGGACGGGGGCGTGGTCTCATGCGAAACCCCGCCCCGAGGGGGCGGGATGTGGGAGGCGTGGCCTCCATCGGAGCCCCGCCCAGGGGGCGGGACGGGGCGTGGTTTCCTGCGCGACTCCGCCCCGAGGGACAGGACACGGGCGGGGTCCCCTGGGGAGCCGCGCATGCGCAGTGGAGGGGCGCTCTGGCGGCGCCTTCTGCTGCCGCCCTGTGGTCAAATTTCGGTACTGCAGCCGCCGCAGTTTTACCTTTTTTTTTTTTTTTTTTTTTTTTCCCCTCCGTTTTTTTTTTTTTTTTTCTCCGCAGGTCCCGGCGCGGCGGGGACGGGGCGGGGCGGCGGCTACCGGAGCGGAGGCTCGCGGGGCGGCGCGGCGCCGGTCCCGGCGGCAGGTCCCGGCGTGGCGCGGCTGCGGCTGCCGGGGCGTGGCGCGGCGCGGCGCCGGCGCAGCTTCCCGGAGCGGCGGGGGCGGCTCCCGGGGCGGCGCGGTGCCGGTCCCGGCGGCAGGTCCCGGCTCGGCGCGGCGGCGGTTCCCGCG
>NW_027167526.1:0-26297 GCF_013368605.1 Nyctibius grandis
GCCAAGCCCTAATAGATATTGGCCTGTGGCCCCATATGGGGGTGTGGGCGGGGCCATGGGCTCTGTGGGCGGGGCCATGGGCTGTGTGGGCGGGGCCAGGGGCTCTGTGGGCGTGCCGGTGCGTGACCCCGCCCCCAGCGCTGGAGGTGGGCGCGGACCTGCCGGCGGGGCCGGCGCTGGAGCGGTGGCTGGGGGAGCCGGTGCGGGCGGCCGTGCTGCCCACCGCGCTCTTCCTCACCAACAAGAAGGGCTTCCCCGTGCTCTCGCGCGCCCACCAGCGCCTCGTGGGGCGCCTGCTCCGGGTACGGCGGTCGGGGGGGGGATTCGGGGTCATTCGGGGGTTTTGGGGGGTAATTTGGGGTTTTTTTGGGGAATTTTGGGTTTTTTCAGGGAGGTCATTTGGGGGTTTGGGGGGTATTTGAGGGTAATTCGTGTTTTTTTGGGGATATCTTGGGGGAATTTGGGTTTTTTGGGGGGGTAACTTGGGGTTTTTTTGGGTAATTTGGGATTTTTGGGGGGTAATTCAGGTTTTTTTGGGGTAATTCGGGTTTTTCTGGGGGGTAATTTGGGTTATTTTGTGTAATTTTGTGTTTTTTTCGGGTAATTTTGGGTTTTTAGGGAGCAATTTTGTTTTTATTGGGGGGTAACTCAGGGTTTTGGGGGGTATTTGAGGGTAATTTGCATTTTTTTCTGGGTATTTGGGGGTAATTTTGTTTTTTTTCCGGGGGGTATTTGTTGTTTTGGGGGGGGTTGGGGGGAATTTGTATTTTTTTGTTGGTATTTTGGGGTAATTTTGGTTTTTTGGGGGGTAATTTGTGTATTTTGGGGTAATTTGAGGGTTTTTGGGGGTAATTTGTATTTTTGGGGGGTAATTTGGGGGATTTTTGGGGGTAATTTAGTTTTTTTGAGGGGGTAATTTGGGTCTTTTGGGGGTAATTTAGTTTTTTGGGGGGCATTTTGGGGTAATTTGGGGTTTTTGGGGGGGTTATTTGGGGTTATTTTGGGCAATTTTGTTTTCTTGGGGGGTAATTTAGGTTTTTGGGGGGGTATTTAGGGGTAATTTCAGGTGTTTGGGTGTAATTTGGGGGTATTTGGGTTTTTTGGGGGGAGTAGTTTGGGGTTTTGGGGGGTATTTGGGGGTAATTTGCTGCTTTTTTGTTGGTATTTTGGGGTAATTTTGTATTTTTTGGGGTAATTTGGGTATTTTGGGGTAATTTGAGGGTTTTTTTTGGGGTAATTTGTTTTTTGGGGGGGTAATTTTGGGGGGTTTTGGGGGTAATTTAGTTTTTTGGGGGGTAATTTGGGGTAATTTGGGGTTTTTGGGGGGCTATTTGGGGTTTTTTTGGGTAATTTTGTTTTCTTGGGGGGTAATGTGGGTTTTTTTGGAGTAATTTGGGTTTTTTTGGGGTAATTTGTCTTTTTTTGTGGGTGTTTTGGGGTAATTCGGGGTTACTTGGGGGGATATTTGGGGTTTGGGGGGGGTTTGGGGGTAAATCGTATTTTTTTTTGGGTATTTGGAAATAATTTTGGGTTTTTTAGGGTAATCTGGGTTTTTTGGGGGGTATTTTGGGGTATTGTGGGGTAGTTTGCTTTTTTGGGGGTATTTGGGGGTAAGTTGTGGGTATTTGGGGGTTTTGAGGGGGAATAATTTGGGTATTTGAGGGTATTTGAGGGTAATTTGCATTTTTTCGTGGGTAATTTTGGGGTTTTTTTGGGTAATTTTGGGTGTTTTGGGGGGGTAATTTGCATTTTTTGTGGGTATTTTGGGGTAATTCAGGGGTTTTTTGGGTATTTTGGTGGTTTTTGGGGGATAATTTGGGGTTTTTTTGGGGCAATTTGCAGGTTTTTTTGGTCATTTGGGGTTTTTTTGGTCATTTGGGGTTTTTTTGGGGTAATTTGTGGTTTTTTTTGAGTAATTTGGGTTTTTTGGTGTAATTTGGATGATTTGGGAAATTTGGGGTTATTTGGGGGTAATTTGTTTTTTTGGGGGAAATTGGGGTTTTTGGGGGGTATTTGGAGATAATTTGCATTTTGAGGGTATTTTGGGGTAATTTTGTTTTTTTTGGGGGGTAATTTGTTTTTGGGGGGGGCGCTTTGGGGGTACTTTGGGGTTTATTTTGTGTAATTTCGGGTGTTTGGTGGTAGTTTGTGGGTATTTGGGTTTTTCGGGGGGGTAATCCGGGTTTTGAGGGTAATTTGCATTTTTTGGTGGGTTTTTGGGTAATTTGTGGGTTTTTTTGGTTATTTGGGGTTTTTTCGGGCAGTTGGGGTTTTTGGGGGGGTAATTTGGTTGTTTTTTGGGGTAATTTGTTGTTTTTTGGGGTAATTTGTGGTTTTTTGGGGTAATTTGTGGTTTTTTGGGGTAATTTGTGGTTTTTTGGGGTAATTTGTTGTTTCTTGGGGTAATTTGTGTTTTTTGGGGGTAATTTGTGTTTTTTGGGGTAATTTGGTTTTTTTTGAGGGGTAATTTGTTTTTTGGGGGGGTAATTTGGTGTTTTTTGGGGTAATTTGGTGTTTTTTGGGGTAATTTGGTGTTTTTTGGGGTAATTTGGTGTTTTTTGGGGTAATTTGGTGGTTTTTTTGGGTAATTTGTTTTTTTTGGGGGGTTTGGGGGTCTCTGGGGTGCCTGGGGGTCCCATGGGTGCCCGTGCCCCCCAGCTGGAGGTGCAGGTGGTGCTGTCGGGGGCCCCCCGGCACGGCGGGCGCCCGCTGGCCGCGTACCTGCAGTACCTGGAGCACCTGGGCCAGCACCGGCCCCCCCCCTCCGCATACGAGCTGTTCGCCCGCGGCTACGAGGACTACCTGCAGGCGCCCCTCCAGGTGGGCGGGGCCGGGGGGGCGGGGCCCGGGGGGGCGGGGCCAAGGGGGGCGGGGCTTAAGGGGGTGGGGTACAAGGGGGGTGGGGCACAAGGGGGGTCCTTTAGGGGCAGGATGCATGGCAATGAAGGGGTTAAGGGGGCGTGGCTTCATCCTCGGGGCGTGGCTTCACCCGGGGGCGTGGCTTCACCGGGGGGGTGGGGCAAAAGGGGGCGGGGCCAAGGGGGTGGGGTCCTATAAGGGGAGGATGTGGGGAGGGAAGGGGTTAAGGGGGCGGGGCTTGGGGAAGGGGGCGGGGCTTTGTGGTGTGGGCGTGGTTTGACCTTGGGGGCGGGGCTTGGAGCTGGGGGCGGGGCTTGGAGCTGGGGGCGTGGTTTCAGACTGGGGGCGTGGCCAAGGGGGGGGAAGGGGGTGGGAGTATGGGGGAAGGGGCGGGGCTTCAGGGAAGGGGCGGGGCTTCAGGAAGGGGCGGGGCCAATCGGGGGCGTGGCCACGAGGGGAGGGGCTTAAAGGGGCGTGGCCAAAGGGGGAGGAGCCATATATGGAGCTCTATGGGGGGTATGGGAAGGGGCGTGGCCTCGCTGTAGGGGGCGTGGCCCGTCGTGGGGGCGTGGCCATAGGGGCGTGTCCCTCATTGGCCCCGCCCCCCAGCCCCTGATGGACAACCTGGAGTCTCAGACCTACGAGGTGTTCGAGAAGGACCCAATCAAATACGCCCAGTACCAGCAGGTGGGCGGGGCTTGCGCCCTGGGGTGGGCGGGGCCAGCGCCAAGCCACGCCCCCCTGCTCATTAGCATATTCATTAGGCCATCTACAAGTGCCTCCTGGACCGCGTGCCCGAGGAGGAGAAGGACAGCAACGTGCAGTGAGTGCCGCGCTGTGGGGCGCCCCACACATCTAGGGGGCACCCACACATCTAGGGGGCGCCCCACAGCCCCAGGGGGCACCCCACAGCGCCCCACAGCCCTATGGGGCACCTCACACCCCTATGGGGCACCCCACACTTCTATGGGGCACCCCACAGCCCTAGGGGGCACCCCACAGCGCCCCACACCCTATGGGGTGCCCCACACCCCTATGGGGCACCCACAGCCCTATGGGGCACCCCACAGTGCCCCACACCCCTATGTGTCACCCCCCCACTATGGGGTACCCCACAGCCCTATGGGGCGCCCCACACCCCTATGGGGCACCCACACCCCTATGGGGCACCCCACACCCTATGGGGCACCCCACAGTGCCCCACACCCTATGGGGTGCCCCACACCCCTATGGGGTGACCCACTGCTCTATGGGGCACCCCACACCCCTATGGGGCACCCCACAGCCCTAGGGGGCACCCACAGCCCTATGGGGCACCTCACACCCCTATGGGGCACCCCACATCCTTATGGGGCACCCTACATCTCTATGGGTCACCCCACAGCCCTATGGGGTGCCCCACATCCCTATGGGGCACCCCACACCCCTATGGGGCGCCCACAGCCCTATAGGGTGCCCCACACCCCTATGGGGCACCACACCCCTATGGGGCGTGCCCCACACCCCTATGGGGCACCCACATCCCTATGGGGCACCCCACAGCGCCCCACGCCCCTATGTGTCACCCCCCCACTATGGGGCACCCCACACCCCTATGGGGCACCCCACAGCCCCATGGTGTGCCCCACATCCCTATGGGGCACCCCACAGCCCTATGGTGTGCCCCACACCCCTATGGGGCACCCACACCCCTATGGGGCACCTCACACCCCTATGGGGCACCCCACATCCTTATGGGGTACCCTACATCTCTATGGGGCACCCCACTGCCCTATGGGGCACCCCACACCCTATGGGTCATCCCACAGTGTCCCACACTGCTATGGGGCACCCCACTGCCCTATGGGGCGCCCCACAGCACCCCCTCCCCATCACTGTGGGTCACACCCCGATGTGTCACCCCCCCGCTATGGGTCCCCTCTCGCCGTGGGTCGCCCCCCCCCCGCTGTGGGTCGCCCCCCCCGCTATGGGTCGCCCCCCCGCTATGGGGCGCCCCCCGCTGACCCCCCCCGTGCCCCCCAGGGTGGTGCTGGTGCTGGGCGCGGGGCGCGGCCCCCTGGTGCACGCGGCGCTGCGGGCGGGGCGCCAGGCCGGGCGGCGCCTGCGGCTCTACGCCGTCGAGAAGAACCCCAACGCCGTCGTCACGTGAGCGCCCCATGGAGCCTGCCCCATAGCCCTGCCCCATAGCCCTGCCCCATAGAGCCTGCCCCAGAGCCCTGCCCCAGAGCCCTGCCCCATAGATCCCGCCCCATAGATCCTGCCCCACAGAGCCTGCCCCATAGATCCTGCCCCATAGATCCTGCCCCATAGCCCTGCCCCATAGCCCTGCCCCATAGAGCCTGCCCCATAGCCCTGCCCTATAGCCCTGCCCCATAGAGCCTGACCCATAGAGCCTGCCCTATAGAGCCTGCCCCATATCCCTGCCCTATAGAGCCTGCCCCGTAGCCCTGCCCCACAGAGCCTGCCCCATAGATCCTGACCTATAGAGCCTGCCCCAGAGCCCCGCCCCATAGCCCTGCCCCATAGAGCCTGCCCCATAGCCCTGCCCTGTAGAGCTTGCCCCATAGATCGTGCCCCGTAGCCCTGTCCCACAGCCCTGCCCCATAGATCCTGCCCCATAGATCCTGCCCCATAGAGCCTGCCCTATAGAGCCTGCCCCGTAGCCCTGCCCCATAGAGCCTGCCCCATAGCCCTGCCCTATAGATCCTGCCCTATAGAGCCTGCCCCATAGAACCTGCCCCATAGAACCTGCCCCATAGCCCTGCCCCATAGCCCTGCGCCATGGATCCTGCCCTATAGAGCCTGACCCATAGAGCCTGACCCATAGAGCCTGCCCTGTAGCCCTGCCCCATAGAGCCTGCCCCATAGCCCTGCCCCATAGCCCTGCCCCATAGCCCTGCCCCATAGAGCCTGCCCCATAGCCCTGTCCCACAGCTTTGTCCCATAGAGCCTGCCCCATAGAGCCTGCCCCATAGATCCTACCCCATGGATCCTGCCCCATAGATCCTGCCCCATAGATCCTGCCCCATAGCCCTGTCCCACAGCTTTGCCCCATAGATCCTGCCCCACAGAGCCTGCCCCATAGATCCTGCCCCATAGATCCTGCCCCATAGCCCTGCCCCATAGCCCTGCCCCATAGAGCCTGCCCCATAGCCCTGCCCTATAGCCCTGCCCCATAGAGCCTGACCCATAGCCCTGCCCTATAGAGCCTGCCCCTTAGAGCCTGCCCCGTAGCCCTGCCTTATAGAGCCTGCCCCATAGAGCCTGCCCCATGGATCCTGCCCCACAGAGCCTGCCCCATAGCCCTGCCCTATAGATCCTGCCCCATAGAGCCTGCCCTATAGGCCTGCCCTATAGATCCTGCCCCATAGACCCTGCTCCTTAACCCCCTGCCCTATAGCCCTGCCCCATAGAGCCTGCCCCATAGAGCCTGTCTCATAATCCTGCCCCATAGACCCTGCTCCTTAACCCCCTGCCCCATAGCGCTGCCCCATAGCGCTGCCCCATAGCACTGCCCCATAGGACTGCCCCACAGAGCCTGCCCCATAGAGCCTGCCCCTTAGAATCTGACCCATAGATCCTGCCCCATAGAGCCTGCCCCATAGAGCCTGCCCCAGAGCCCTGCCCCAGAGCCCTGCCCCATAGCCCTGCCCCATAGCCCCGCCCCATAGATCCTGCCCCATAGACCCTGCTCCTTAACCCCCTGCCCCACAGAGCCTTCCCCATAGCGCTGCCCCATAGCGCTGCCCCATAGCACTGCCCCATAGTGCCTGCCCCATAGAATCTGACCCATAGATCCTGATCCATACATCTTGCCCCATAACCCCCCTGCCCCATAGAGCCTGCCCCATAGACCCTGCTCCTTAACCCTCTGATGCACAGAGCCTGCCCCATAGCCCTGCCCCATAGCCCTGCCCCATAGAGTCTGTCCCATAGCCCCCCTGCCCCATAGAGCCTGCCCCATGGATCCTGCCCCATAGATCCTGACCTATAGAGCCTGCCCCAGAGCCCTGCCCCATAGCCCTGCCCCATAGAGCCTGCCCCATAGAGCCTGCCCCATAGAGCCTGCCCCATAGCCCTGCCCTGTAGAGCCTGCCCCATAGATCCTGCCCCATAGCGTGACCCATAGATCCTGCCCCATAGATCCTGCCCCATAGATCCTGCCCCATAGAGCCTGCCCTATAGAGCCTGCCCCGTAGCCCTGCCCCATAGCCCTGCCCCATAGCCCTGCGCCATGGATCCTGCCCTATAGATCCTGACCCATAGAGCCTGCCCTGTAGCCCTGCCCCATAGAGCCTGCCCCATAGCCCTGCCCCATAGCCCTGCCCCATAGCCCTGCCCCATAGAGCCTGCCCCATAGCCCTGTCCCACAGCTTTGTCCCATAGAGCCTGCCCCATAGAGCCTGCCCCATGGATCCTACCCCATGGATCCTGCCCCATAGCGCCTGCCCCATAGCGCCTGCCCCATAGCCCTGCCCCATAGCCCTGCCCCATAGAGCCTGATCCATAGAGTCTGCCCTATAGAGCCTGATCCATAGCCCTGCCCCATAACCCTGCCCATAGTCCCCTGCCCCATAGATACTGCCCCATAGATCCTGCCCCATAGATCCTGCCCCACACCCTGCCCCCCGCCCCCCAGGCTGGAGAGCTGGCAGTACGAGGAGTGGGGGGCGCAGGTGACGGTGGTGGCGCGGGACATGCGGGAGTGGCGGGCGCCCGAGGGCGCCGACCTGATGGTGTCGGAGCTGCTGGGCTCCTTCGGCGACAACGAGCTGTCCCCGGAGTGCCTCGACGGGGCCCAGCACTGCCTCAAGGGTGAGGGGGGTGTGGGGGGTGGGATTAGGGGTGGGGGGGGTGGGATTGGGGGGGTGGGGGGTGGGATTAGGGGTGATTGGGGGGGTTTGGTGTGGGATTGAGGGTGTGGGGGGTGGGATTGGGGGGGTTTGGGGTGGGATTAGGGGCCAGGTGTGGGATTGGGGGTGTTTGGGGTGGGATTGGGGGGGGTTGGGGTGGGATTAGGGGTGATTGGGGGGGGTTGGGTTGGGGTTAGGGGGGTTTGGGGTGGGATTAAGGGCGGGTTTGGGGTGGGATTGGGGGTGTTTGGGGGGGTTTGGGGTGGGATTAGGGGGTTTGGGGTGGGATTAGGTGCTGTGGGGCTGGGATTGGGGGTTTGGGGGGTGGGATTAGGGGTGTTTGGGGGGGTTTGGGGTGGGATTAGGAGGGTTTGGGGGGGTATGGGGTGGAATTAGGGGGTTTGGGGTGGGATTAGGAGGGTTTGGGGGGGTTTGGGGTGGGATTAGGGGTGTTTGGGGTGGGATTGAGGGTGTGGGGGTGGGATTGCGGGGGTTTGGGGTGGGATTAAGGGCGGGTTTGGGGTGGGATTGGGGGGGTTTGGGGGGCTTTGGGGTGGGATTGCAGGGGTTTGGGGTGGGATTAGGGGTGTGGGGCTCGGATTGGGGGTGTTTGGGGTGGGATTAGGGGTGTTTGGGTGGGATTAGGGGGGGTTGGGGTGGGATTGAGGGTGTGGGGGGTGGGATTGGGGGGGTTTGGGGTGGGATTAGGGGTGTGGGGCTCGGATTGGGGGTGTTTGGGGTGGGATTAGGGGTGATTGGGGGTGTTTGGGTTGGGTTTAGGGGGGTTTGGGGTGGAGTTAGGGGTGTGGGGGTGGGATTAGGGGTGATTGGGGGTGATTGGGGTGTTTGGGGTGGGATTAGGGGGGTTTGGGGTGGGATTGGGGGGCTTTGGTGTGGGATTAGGGGTGATTGGGGGGGTTTGGGTTAGGGTTAGGGGGGTTTGGGGTGGAGTTAGGGGTGTGGGGGGTGGGATTAGGGGTGTTGGAACTGGTATTAGGGGTTGGGGGGCTGGGATTAGGGTTTTGGGGGTGGCTTTGGGGGTGTTTGGGCTGGGATTATGGGTCTGGGGGGCAGAGATTAGGGGCTGTGGGGCTGGGATTAGAGACATAGGGCTGCAATTAGGGGTGTTTTTGGGGTGGGATTCGGGGTGTTGGGGGGCTGTGGGGTGGGGATTAGGGGCTGGGGGTGGGATTGGGGGTGCTGGGGTGGAATCGGGGTTTGGGGTAGGATTAGGGTTTGGGGTGGTATTAGGGGCTGTGGGGGGCTGTGGGGCTGAGATTAGGAGCTGTGGGGCTGGGATTAGGGGTGTTTGGGGTGGGATTAGGGGTGTTTGGGGTGGTATTAGGGGCTGTGGGGCAGGATTAGGGGCCGTGGGGCTGGGATTAGGGGCGGTAGGGCTGGGATTAGGGGCTGTGGGGCTGGAATTGGGGGCTGTGGGGCGGGATTAGGGGCTGTGGGGCCGGGATTAGGGGCTGTGGGGCGCGATTATGGGCCGTGGGGCCGGGATTAGGGGCCGTGGGGTGGGATTAGGGGCCGTGGGGTGGGATTAGGGGCCGTGGGGCCGGGATTAGGGGCCGTGGGCGGGGATTAGCGGCCTTGGGGCCGGGATTAGGGGCCGTGGGGCTGGAATTGGGGGCTGTGGGGCTGGAATTGGGGGCTGTGGGGCGGGATTAGGGACTGGGGGGCTGGGATTAGGGGTGTTTGGGGCGGAATTATGGGCTGTGGGGTGGTATTATGGGTGCTGTGGGGTGGGATTAGGGGCTGTGGGGCGGGACAAGGGGCCGTGGGACCCGGATTAGGGGCCGTGGGACCCGGATTAGGGGCCGTGGGGCCGGGATTAGGGGCCGTGGGGCGGGATTAGGGGCTGTGGGGCGGGATTAGGGGCCGTTTGACCCGGATTAGGGGCTGTGGGACCCGGATTAGGGGTATGTGGGCCGGGATTAGGGGCTGTGGGGCGGGATTAGGGGTGTTTGGGGCGGAATTATGGGCTGTGGGGTGGGATTATGGGTGCCGTGGGGCGGGATTATGGGCCGTGGGGCGGGATTAGGGCCCGTGGGGCGGGATTAGGGCGGGATTACGGGAGCTGACGCGCCCCCCAGCGGACGGCGTGAGCATCCCCTGCGCCTACACGTCCTTCCTGGCGCCCGTCGCCTCCTCCAAGCTCTACAACGAGGTGCGGGGCTGCCGCGAGCCCGACCGGCACCCCCAGGTACGGGGGGGCACTTGGGGGGCAGGGGGGGGCGCTATGGGGCGGGATACTTGGGGGGCAGGAGGGGGGGGAGATGGGGGGCAGCTGTGGGGCAGGTGGGGGCAATTGTAGAGCAGTTGTTGGGTGGTTGTGGGGCAGTTATGGGGCAATTGTGGGTGGCTGTGGGGCAGGTTGGGGGTCAGTTGTGGGGCACTTGGGGGGCAGGTTGGGGGGCAGGTGGGGGGCACTTGTGAGCCACAATGTGGTGCAGTTATGGGGCAGTTGTTGGGTGGCCGTGGGGCAGGTTATGGGGCAGTTGTGGGGCAGGTCGTGGGGGGCAGTTGTGGGACAGTTATGGGGCAGTTATGAGCCACAGTGTGGGGCAGTTGGGGGGCAGGTTGTGGGGCAGGTTGGGCAGGTTATGGGGCAGCCATGGAGCTGCTGTGGGGCAGTTGGGGGCCAGTTGTGGGGCAGATGTGGGGCAGGCTGTGGGGCAGTTGGGCAGATCGGGGGCGGGTGGGGGGCAGTTGTGAGCCACAATGTGGGGCAGCCATGGGGCAGCTATGGGGCACTTGGGCACTTGTGGGGCACTTGGGGCTACAATGGGGCAGTTGTGGGGCAGTTTTGAGCCACAATGTGGGGCAGATTGGGGGGCACTTGTGGGGCAGGTTGTGGGGCAGCTGTGGGGTGGTTGTGGGGCAGTTGTGAGTCAAAATGTGGGGCAGATTGGGGGGGCAGTTGTGGGGCACTTGGGCAGTTGTGGGGCATTTGGGGGGCAGGTTGGGGGGCAGTTGTGGGGCAGTTGTGAGCCACAGTGTGGGGCAGCCAAGGCGCAGTTGTGGGGCAGTTGGGAAGTTATGGGGCACTTGTGGGGCAGGTTGGGCAGTTGTGGGGCAGATTAGAGCACAGTTGTGAGGCAGGTTGGGGGGCACTTGTAGGGCATCTCTGGGGCAGGTTATGGGGCAGCTATGGGGCAGGTTGTGGGTCAGTTATGGGACAGTTGGGGGGCAGTTGGGCCGGTTGTGTGGCATGTTGTGGGGCAGTTGTGGGGCAGGTTGGGCAGGTTATGGGGCGCTGTGGGGCAGGTTGTGGGGCACTTGTGGGGCATGCTATGGGGCAGGTTATGGGGTGGTTATGGGGCAGCCGTGGGGCAGGTTGTGGGTCAGTTATGGGACAGTTGGGGGGCAGTTGGGCAGGTTGTGGGGCACTTGTGGGTCAGGTTATGGGTCGCTATGGGGCAGCTATGGGGCGCTATGGGGCAGCTATGGGTCACTATGGGGCAGCTATGGGGCGCTATGGGTCGCTATGGGTCGCTATGGGTCGCTATGGGTCGCCGTGCCCCCCCAGGCGCAGTTCGAGACCCCCTACGTGGTGCGGCTGCACAACTTCCACCAGCTGGCGCCGCCCCGGCCCTGCTTCTCCTTCCGCCACCCCAAGCCAGGTGAGGGGCGGGGCCTGGGGGGGTGGCCACGCCCACAAGGGGGGCGGGGCATCGGGACACGCCCACAACATGCCACGCCCCCATGACCACGCCCACAAGGGGGCGGGGCTTCGGGGGACACGCCCACAGCGCGCCACGTCCACAAGGGGGCACCATCACCACGGTGGTGGCTCCCGGTTGGGTTGTGACGTCATTGGGCGTGGCGCCGTGGAGTGTGACGTCATGATGACGTCATGGTGACGTCACCACGTGGGCGTGTCCCCCCCCGCAGACCCCGCCCAGGACAACGCGCGGTACCGGCGGCTCTCGTGGCGCGTGGGCGTGGACACGGCCCTGCACGGCTTCGCCGGCTACTTCGAGGCCACCCTCTACGGCGACGTGGGGCTGAGTGAGGGGGCGGGGCCAGCGCGGGGGGGGGCGGGGCCAGCGCGGGGACCAATGGCGGGGGGCGGCGGGGGGGTGAGGGGGCCAATGGGGCGGGCGAAGGGGGCGAGGGGGTGGAGCTACGGTGGGTAACGGCGTTGGGTTGAGGTCAATGATGGTAGAAAGTGGGCGGGGCTTGGGGGTGGGTGGGGTCAGGGGGTGGAGCTAGAGGTCAACGGGGACCAATGGGAAGAGTGGGCGGGTCAACCTGGCCAATGGGAAGAGAGGGCGGGTCAAGGGGGTGGAGCTACGGTGGGCAACGGCGTTGGGTTGAGGTCAGTGATGGGGGGAGTGGGCGGGGCTTGGGGGTGGGTGGGGCCAGGGGGTGGGGCTAGAGGTCAATGGGGGCCAATGGGAAGAGTGGGCGGGTCAACCTGGCCAATGGGAAGAGGGGGCGGAGCCAGAGGTCAACAGGGGCCAATGGGAAGAGAGGGCGGGTCAAGGGGGTGGAGCTACGATGGGCAACAGCGTTGGGTTGAGGTCAATGATGGGGGAGTGGGCGGGGCTTGGGGGTGGGCGGGGCTTGAGGGTGGGTGGAGTCAGGGGGTGGAGCCAGAGGTCAACGGGGGCCAATGGGAAGAGTGGGCGGGTCAACCTGGCCAATGGGAAGAGGGGGCGGAGCCGGAAGTCAACAGGGGCCAATGGGAAGAGGGGGCGGGTCAAGGGGGTGGAGCTACGGTGGGCAATGGCGTTGGGTTGAGGTCAATGATGGGGGAGTGGGTGGGGCTTGGGGGTGGGCGGGGTCAGGGGGTGGAGCTAGAGGTCAGCGGGGGCCAATGGGAAGAGTGGGCGGGTCAACCTGGCCAATGGGAAGAGTGGGCGGGTCAAGGGGGCGGAGCCAGGGGGATTGGTTGAGCCAACCCAAGCCAACGGCGTTGGGTTGAGGTCAACGTTGGAGGAGTGGGCGGGGCTTGGGGTGACGTGGGTGGGGTCAGGGGGGCGGGGCTAGGCCTCAGCCAATCAGGGTGGGCCAGGAGGTGAAGGGGGCGGGGCCAGAGGTGACGGGGGCGGGGTCTCCGCAGGTATCCGCCCCGAGACGCACTCACCGGGGATGTTCTCCTGGTTCCCCATCTTCTTCCCCATCAAGGTGGGGGCCGCGGCGGCCATCTTGGGCGGGGCGGCCATCTTGGGTGGAGGGCGGCCATCTTGAGGAGTCCATAGTGGGCTTGGCAGGAGGGCGGCCATCTTGGTTTTGGCATAAGATCGGCCATCTTGGCTCTGGGTTGAGGTTGGCCATCATTGGGTTGGGTAGTCGTCGGCCATAGCTGGTTGGGGTGGATGTCGGCCATCTTGGGTTGGCGGCACCTTGACCACCATGGGCTTGAGTGGAGGGCAGCCATCTTGGGGTGGCCATAGTGGGCTTGGTGGGAGGGCGGCCATCTTGGCTCTTGGTAGACGTTGGCCATCTTGGCTCTGGGTGGATGTCGGCCATCTTGGGTTGGCAGCATCTTGAACACCATGGGTAGACGGTGGCCATCTTGAGGTGGCCGTAGTGGGCTTGGTGGGAGGGCGGCCATCTTGGGTTAAGGTTGAGGTTGGCCACCTTGGGTTGGGTTGATGTTGGCCATCTTGGCTGTGGGTAGACGTCGGCCATCTTGGGTTGGCAGCACCTTGACGTCATGGGCTTGGGTGGAGGGCAGCCATCTTGGGCTCGGCCATCTTGGCTCTGGGTTGAGGTTGGCCATCGTTGGGTTGGGTAGACGTCGGCCATCTTGGTTCTGGGTGGACGTCGGCCATCTTGGGTTGGGTAGACGTTGGCCGTAGCGGGTCGGGGTGGCCGTCGGCCATCTTGGGGTGGCCCGGGGGGGCCGTCGGCCATCTTGGCTTCGCCGTAACGCCACCACCTCACCGATATCTCACCGTCTCCCCCCCCGCAGCAGCCGCTGGCGGTGCGGGCGGGCGAGGAGGTGGCGGTGTCCTTCTGGCGCTGCGCCACGCCCAAGAAGGTGTGGTACGAGTGGGCCGTCACCGCCCCGGCCTGCTCCGCCCTGCACAACCCTGCCGGCCGCTCCTACACCATCGGCCTCTGAGGGGCGCCGCCGCCAATAAAGGCTCCTTCGGCCTCCATCCTCCGTGGTGTTATTGAGGGGCTGGGGGGGGAGCGCGGCGGCCATGTTGGGGCGGGGGGGGCAGCGCGGCCGCCATCTTGGGGCCTTCCCGCCGCCCTCACGCTGTTCTCACCCATTTTTAAGCTGATTAATCTGCATATTTGCATATTTATGACCCCAGCCGGCGCCGCGGGGCTCTGTGGGCCCCCCCGGAGCCCTTTGGGGTGTGGGGGAAGCAGCGGCGCCGCCGTTTGCCCCTCCCGGAACTCCAGCGCAGGCTTCGCCGGGCCCGACTAGGCCGCGTCGCCATGGCGACGGCGCAAGGGGGCGGGGCTAAGGTGGTGGGTGGAGAGCGCGCCCGGCAACGCCGCGCGGCGGACCAATCAGCGCCGCCGCCCTCCGCAGCCAATCGGCTGTGCGGCGCGTCGCCCCGCCTCCTTTCCCGGCTCGGAGCCAATCGGCGTCGTTTCCCCCGCCCCTCTCGGCGCGCTCGGCCAATGGGAGGGCGGAGAAGCAGGCAGAGGCGGCCAATGGGAGCGCGGCGGAGGGCGGGGCGCGGGGCGCGCCTGCGCAGTGGCGAGGAGGGCGGGCAGGAGGAGGGGGGGAAGGTTCTGGAGGGCCGCCGCCATCTTAACGCCGCGTCCGGGCCGCCGCCGCCGCCGCCGCCGCCAGCACAAGGGGGGGCCGGTACGTACCGGGGCAGGGACGCGTCGCAGGGCGCGCTGATGACGTCACGGGCGGCGGCGGTGCGGGGGGGGGGCGAGGCGGTGGGGGGCGGCGGGGAACGGCGGCGGCGGCGGGAGCTGAGGGGGGGGGGGGAGCGCGCAGTGCGCATGCGCGGGGCCGAGGGGCCGCCGCGCCGCCAGGGGGCGTGGCTTGTCGCGGGGGGCGTGGCCTTAGGGGTGGGCGTGGCTTAGCGCGTCCCATTATACACGTGGGGGGGGGCGGCGGCTTTTGGGGCGATTTAGGGGGGTTTTGGGTCAGCGCGTGACGTCGTCGCTTGGGCTGTGACGTCACAGTCGGACTGTGACGTCACCGCCCGTTTGCGTCGCTAGGAAGGAGCCCTCGGGGGGGCGCCCCCCCACGATGGAGGCGGGGGGCTCGAACCCGCTGCAGGACCCGGTGAGTTGGGGGTGGGGGGGGGGAGACACCCGTGGGGCATTGTGGGTAAAGGGGGGGGTCGCGATCTGCCCCCCACGTCACGTGTCGCCCCCCCCCCCCCCCCCCCCCCCAGACGGACGCGATGACGTCGGACGACTTCGACATCGTCATCGAGGCCATGCTGGAGGCGCCCTACAAGAAGGAGGAGGTGAGGGGGGGGCTGGGGGCGTCTGGGGGGGGTTGGGGTCACTTAAAGGGGTTTTGGGGTGACTTAGAGGGATTTGGGGTCATCTAGAGGGGCTTTGGGGTGTCCTAGAGGGGGTTTGGGGTGACTTTGAGGGGTTTTGGGGTCATCTAAAGGGCGTTTAGGATCATCTAAAGGGGGCTGGGGTCACCTAAAGGGGGTTTGGAGTGAATTTGAGGGGCTTTGGGGGCATCTGGAGGGGGTTTGGGGTGACTTAGAGGGGGTTTGGGGGCAATTAAAGGGGTTTGGGGCCAATTAAAGGGGATTTGGGGTCATCTGGAGGGGGTTTGGCGTCATTTATAGGGGGTTGGGGTCGCTTAAAGGGGTTTTGGGGTGACTTAAAGAGGTTTTGGGGTCATCTAATGGGGGTTTGGGGTGACTTTGAGAGGTTTTGGGGGCATCTAGAGGGGGTTGGTGTCACTTAAAGGGGTTTGGGGTGATTTAAGGGGGGTTTTCAGTGTCCTAGAGGGGCTTTGGGGTCATCTGGAGGGGGTTTAGGATCATCTAAAGGGGGCTGGGGTCACCTAAAGGGGGTTTGGTGTGAATTTGAGGGGCTTTGGGGGCATCTGGAGGGGGTTTGGGGTGACTTAGAGGGGGTTTGGGGTCAATTAAAGGGGTTTGGGGCCAATTAAAGGGGATTTGGGGTCATCTGGAGGGGGTTTGGCGTGACTTTGAGGAGGTTTGGGGTGACTTAAAGGGGTTTTGGGGTGACTTAAAGTGGTTTTGGGGTCATCTAATGGGGGTTTGGGGTGACTTTGAGAGGTTTTGGGGGCATCTAGAGGGGGTTGGTGTCACTTAAAGGGGTTTGGGGTGATTTAAGGGGGGTTTTCAGTGTCCTAGAGGGGCTTTGGGGTCATCTGGAGGGGGTTTGGGGTAATTTAAAGGGGTTTTTAGGGAGTCCTGGAGTGGGTTTGGGGTGATTTAAGTGGGTTTGGGATGACTTAAAGGGGTTTTGGGGTCATCTAGGGGAGGTTTGGGGTCATTAAAAGGGGGTTGGGGTGATTTTGAGGGGTTTTGGGGTCATCTAAAGGGCGTTGGGTTCGCTTAAAGGGGTTTGGGGGTCAAGCGGAAGGGGCTGGGGGCATCTAGAGGGGATTTGGGGTGACTCTGAGGGGCTTTGGGGAGACTTTGAGGGGGTTTGGCGTCATCTAAAGGGGTTTCGGGTGTCCTAGAGGGGGTTTGGGGTGACTTAGAGGGGCTTTGGGGTCATCTAAAGGGGGTTGGGGTCGCTTAAAGGGGGTTTGGGGTGACTTTGGGGGGGTTTGGGGTGTCCTAGAGGAGGTTTTGGGTGATTTAAAAGGGGTTTTAGGGCCAATTAAAGGGGTTTGGGTCATTTAGAGGGGGTTTGGGGTGACTTTGAGGGGTTTTGGGGTGTCCTAGAGGGGATTTGGGGCTATTAAAGGGGTTTTGCGGCCAATTAAAGCGGTTTGGTGCCAATTAAAGGGGATTTGGGGTCATCTAAAGGGGGTTTGGGGTCATCTAGAGGCGGTTGAGGTGTCCTAGAGGGGCTTCGGGGTAACTTTGAGGGGTTTTGGGGTCATTTAGAGGGGGTTAGGGGTATCCTAGAGGGTCTTTGGCGTGACTTAGAGCAGCTTTGGGGTGATTCAGAGGGGGTTGGGGTCTTTTAAAGGGGTTTTAGAATGTTCTAGAGCAGGTTTGGGGTGATTTAAGTGCGTTTGGGATGACCTAAAGGGGTTCTGGGGTCATCTAAAGGGGGTTTGGGGGCATCTAAAGGGGGTTTGGGGGCATCTAAAGGGGGTTTGGGGTGACTTAGAGGGTGTTTGGGGTTATCTAAAGGGGGTTTGTGGCCAATTAAAAAGGTTTGGGGCCAATTAAAGGGGATTTGGGGTCATCTAAAGGGGTTTGGGGTGAGTTAAAGGGGGTTTGGGGTCATCTAGAGGGGGTTGGAGTGACTTTAATGAGTTTTGGGATCATTTAAAGGAGATTTCGAGTGATATAAAGGGGATTTTGGATCAATTAAAGGGGATTGGGGTCAATTAAAGGGGACTTGGGGTCATCTAAAGGGGTTTGGGGTGATTTAAAGGGGTTTGGGGTTATCTAAAGTGGGTTGGGGTCTCTTAGAGGGCGTTTGGGGTGACTTAGGGGGATTTAGGGGTCATCTAGAGGGGGTTTGGGGTCATTTAAAGGGGGTTTGGGGTGACTTAGAGGGGGTTTGGGGTCATCTAGAGGGGATTGGGGTGTCCTAGAGGGGGTTTGGGGTGACTTTGAGGGGTTTTGGGGTCATCTAAAGGGGGTTTAGGATCATCTAAAGAGGGCTGGGGTCACCTAAAAGGGGTTTGGTGTGAATTTGAGGGGCTTTGGGGGCATCTGGAGGGGGTTTGGGGTGACTTAGAGGGGGTTTGGGGTCGTCTAATGGAGGTTTGGGGTGACTTAAAGGTGTTTTGGGGGCAATTAAAGGGGTTTGGGGCCAATTAAAGGGGATTTGGGGTCATCTGGAGGGGGTTTGGTGTCGTTTATAGGGGGCTGGGGTCGCTTAAAGGGGCTTTGGGGGTGACTTAGAGGGGTTTTGGGGTGACTTAAAGGGGTTTTGGGGTCATCCAAAGGGGGTTTGGGGTGACTTTGAGGGGCTTTGGGGTCATCTAGAGGGGTTTTGGAGCTAATTAAAGGGGTTTTGCAGCCTATTAAAGGGGTTTTGAGGCCAATTTAACGGGTTTTGGGGCCAATTAAAGGGGTTTGGGGTCTTCTAAAGGGGGTTTAGGAGCGTCTGAAGGGGTTTGGGGTGACTTAAAGGGGTTTGGGGTCATCTAAAGGGGGCTTGGGGTGTCCTAGAGGGGGTTTGGGGTGATCTGAAGGAGTTTTGGGGCCAATTAAAGGGGATTTGGAGTCAATTAAAGTGATTTTGGGACAATTAAAGGGGATTTGGGGTCACCCGCAGGGTCTTTTAGCCCCCCAAAGTGCCCTTTTGGGGCCACCCTGGGGGTTCGGGTCCCCCTGGGGGTATTGGGGTCCCCGGGGGGGCTCTTTGGGGTCCCCTGATGCCTTGGGGTTATTTGGGGGGGGGGGTTTGGGGGGCTCTGATGTGTGTCCCCCCCCTTAACCCAGGCTCAGCCCGGCCCCTCCAAGGTGCAGACGGAGCCTCCCGCGGCGCAGGTGAGATTTTGGGGGGGTTTGGGGTCATTTTGGGGGGGGTTGGGGTCATTTTTGGGGGGGTTTGGGGTCATTTTGGGGGGGTTTGGGGTCATTTTCGGGGGTCTCACTGATGTCCCCACCCCCCCCCCAGCAGCCGGCGGAGGAGACGAGCAAAGAGGCGAAGAAGGAGAGCGGGAGCAGCGGCGGGAGCAGGTGGGGGGGTGTGGGGGGGTTGTAGGGGTCTGGGGGGGGTCAGGGGGGGCGTGGGGGGTCTGGGGGGGTCAGGGGGTGCCGTGGGGGGGGGATTTGGGGGTCTCACCCCCCCTAATCCCCCATTGCAGCAGCAGGAAGAAGCGGAGCCGGAGCCGGAGCCGTGAGCACAGACACAGGTGGGGTGAGGGGGGTTTTGGGGGGGGTTTGGGGGGGTCTGGGGGGTTTTGGGGTGACCCCCCCCTCGTGTCCCCCCCCCCAGCCGCAGCCGGGACAGGGACAGGGAGCGGCGCCGCCGCAGCCGGAGCCGGGAGCGCCGCAGCCGGCACCGCAGCCGCAGCCGGGAGCGCCGGAGGGGGAGTCGGTCCCGCAGCCGGGAGCGCCGGCGGGACGAGCGCGCACGGTGAGCCCCCACGTCGCCCCAGAATCCCCTCAGATTCCCCTAAAATCACCCCTAAATCACCTCAAATCCCCCCAAAATCCGCTAAAATCACCCCAAAATCCTCTAAAATCACTCCGAATCACCCCAAAACCACTCCAGACCACCCCAAATCCCCTCAAACCCCCAGAAAATCACCTCAAATCCCCCCAATTTCGCACCAAAACACCCCAAAATCACTTCAAATCCCGTCAAATTCCCCCAAAATCCCCAAAGATCTCCCAAATCCCCCCAAATTCACCCCAAAACACCCCGAAATGACCCCAAAACACCCCAAAATCACCTCAAATCACTCCAAAACACCCTAAAATCACCTCAAATCACCACAAAATCCTCTAAAACCCCCCCAAATTCACTGCAAAACACCCCCAAATCCCCCCAAAATCCCTTCAGATCCCGCTCAAATCCCCCGAATCCCCTAAAATCGCCCCAAAACCACTCCAGACCACCCCAGATCCCCTCAAACCCCCACAAAATCACCTCAAATCCCCCCAATTTTGCACCAAAACACCCCAAAATCATTTCAAATCCTGTCAAATTCCCCCAAAATCCCCAAAAATCTCCCAAATCCCCTAAAATCCCCCTTAATTCACCCCAAAACACCCCAAAATGACCCCAAATCACCCCAAAATCACCTCAAATCACTCCAAAACACCCTAAAATCATCTCAAATCACCACAAAATCCCCTCAAACCGCCCCAAATTCACCGCAAAACACCCCCAAACCCCTTCAAATTCACCCCAAATCCCCTTCAGATCCCCCTCAAATCCCCCAAATCCCCCTAAAATACCCCCAAATCCCCTCAAATTCACCCCAAATGCCCCTCAAATCCCCAAAATCCCCTAAAATCGCCCCCAAACCACTCCAGACCACCCCAAATCCCCTCAAGCCCCCAGAAAATCACCTCAAATCCCCCCAATTTCACACCAAAACACCCCAAAATCACTTCAAATCCCGTCAAATTCCCTCAAAATCCCCCAAAATCTCCCACATCCCCTAAAATCCCCCCAAATTCACCCCAAAACACCCCGAAATGACCCCAAAACACCCCAAAATCACCTCAAATCACTCCAAAACACTCTAAAATCGCCTCAAATCACCACAAAATCCCCTCAAACCGCCCCAAACTCACCGCAAAACACCCCCAAACCCCTTCAAATTCACCCCAGATCCCCCCAAAATCCCTTCAGATCCCCCTCAAATCCCCCAATCCCCTAAAATCCCCCCCAAATCATCTCAAATCCCCCTAAAATCCCCCAAATTCCCCCCAAATCCCCTCAAATTCACCCCAAATGCCCCTCAAATCCCCAAAATCCCCTAAAATCGCGCCCAAACCACTCCAGACCACCCCAAATCCCCTCAAACCCCCACAAAATCCTCTCAAATCCCCCCAAATTCGCCCCAAAACACCACAAAATCACCCCAAATCCCCCCCAAATCCCCACAATTCACCCCAAATCCCCCCAAAATCTCCTCTATTCCCCCCCAAATCCCCTAAAATCACCCCCAATCAATCCAACATCCCCTCAAACGCCCCTCAAAACACCCCAAATCACCCCAAAACACCCCAAATCCCCTCACAACACCCTAAAACACTCCAAATCCTCTCACAAATCCCCTCAAATCAGCCCAGATCACCCCAAAATCCCCCGAAAACCTCCCAAGTTCCCCCCAAAATCTCCCCAAATCCCCCCAAATCCCCCTCAAAACACACCAAAATCCCCCAAATATCTCCCAGGATTCCTCCAAAATTCTACAGAATCTTCTCAGATCCCCCTAAGATCCCCCAAATCCCCTAAAATCCCCCCCAAATCTCTAAAGTCCCCCCAAATTCACCCCAAAACACCCCAGAATCCTCTCACATCACCCTCAAATCCTTCAAAATCCCCTCAAATCACCCCATAATCACTCCAGATTACCCCCAAAACCCCCAAATCCCCTAAAATGCCCCCAAATTCACCCCAAAACACCCCAAAATCACCTCAAATCACCCCAAAATCTCCCTCAAATCCCATCAAATCCCCCCCAAATCTCTAAAATCCCCCTAAATTCACCCCAAAACACACCAGAATCCTCTCAAATCCCCCTCAAATACACAAAATCACTCCAGATCACATCAGAATTCTCCCAATCCCCTAAAATCTCCCCCAAAATCACTCTAAATCACCCCAAAATACTCTCAAATTCCTCTCAAATACCCCAAATCCCCTAAAATCCCCCCAAATTCTCCCCAAAATACTTCGAAATTCCCCTCAAATCCCCCCAAATTCACCTCAAAACACCCCCAGTCCCCCCCAAATACCCCAAAGTCCCCCAAATCCTCTAAAATCCCCCCAAATTCACCCCAAAACACCCCAAAATCCCCCAAATACCTCCCAAGATCCCCCAAATTCACCCCAAATCCCCCAAAATCCCCCAAATTCACCCCAAAACTCCCTAAAATCACCCCAAACCCCCCAAAATCCCCACAAATTCACTGCAAAACACCCCAAATGCCCCCAAAACACCCCAAAATCCCGCAAATACCTCCCAAGATCCCTCCAAAATTCCCCGGAATCTTCTTAAATCTCCCCACATCCCCCCAAAATGCCCACAATTCACCCCAAAACACCACAAAATCACCTCAAATCCCTCTGAAATCCCCCCCAAATATACCCCCAAACACCCCAAAACCACCTCAAATCCCCCTAAAATCCCTCAAATCCCCTAAAATCACCCCAAATCAACCCAACATCCCCTCAAATCCCCCTCAAATCCCCCCCAAATTCACCTCAAAACACCCCAGATCCCCCCACGACACCCTAAAACACTCCAAATCCTCCCACAAATGCTCTCAAATCAGCCCAAAATCCCCCAAATACCTCCCAAGTTCCCCCCAAAATCTCCCCAAATCCCCCCAAATCACCCTAAAATCCCCCAAAACACCCTAAAATCCCCCCCAAATCCCCACAATTCATCTCAAATCCCCCCAAATCCCCCCAAATTCCCCCAAAATCCCCCAAATGTCTTCTCAGATCTCTCCAAAATTCTTTGGAATCTTCCTAAATCTCTCCAAATCCCCCAGAATCTCCCCAAATCCCCACAATTCACCCCAAAACACCCCAAAATCGCCCAAATACCTCTCAAGATCCTTCCAGAATTCTCCAGCATCTTCTCAAATCCTCCAAAATCTCCCTAAAATCCTCCTCACATCCCCCCAAAATCCCCCAGATCCCCTAAAATCACCCTAAATTCATCCCAAATCTCTTCAAATTCTCCCCAATCCCCTAAAATTCCCCATATCCCCTAAAATCCCCCCAAATTCATCCCAAACCACCTTAAAATCCCCTCAACTCCCCCTAAAATCCCCCAAATTCACCCCCAAACACCCCAGAATCCTCTCAGATCCCCTCAGATCACCCCCCAAATTCACCCAAAATCTCCCCAAAATCCCCTCCCTCTAAAATTCCCCTGAATTCACCCCAAAACACCCCAAAATCCCCCAAATACTTCCCAAGATCCCTCCAAAATTCTCCAGAATTTCCCCAAATCCTTCCAAAATCCCTAAAATTCTCCCCAATCCCCACAAATCCTCTCAAATCCCTAAAATCCCCCAGAAATCTCCGCAAATCACCTGAAAACCACTCCAAATCACCCAAAAACATCCTAAAATCCCCCCCAAATCCCCTCAGATCCCCCCAAAACCCCCCAAATTCACCTCGAAACACCCCAAATTCACCCCCCCAAAAACCAAAATCACTCCAAATCCCCCCAAAACCGCTCCAGACCCCCCCAAATCCCCTCAAACCCCCACAAAATCCTTTCAAATCCCTCCAAATTCACCCCAAATCCCCCAAAATACTCTGAAATTCACCCCAAAACACCCTAAAATCCTCTCCAATACCCCTCAAATCACCCCATAATCACTCCAGATCACTCCAAAATCCCCCAGATCCCCTACAATCCCCCCAAATTAACCCCAAAACACCCCAAAATCACCTCAAATCCTCCTAAAATCCCCCCAAATTCACCTCCAAACACCCCAGCTCCCCGCAAAACACCCCAAAATCCCCCAAATGCCTCCCAAGTTCCTCCTAAGATCCCCCCAAATCCCCCCAAAATCTCTAAAATCCCCCCAAAATCCCCTAAAATTCCCCAAATCCCCGAAAATCCCCCCAAATTCACCCAAAATCACCCCAAAACCCCCTCAACTCCCCCTAAAATCCCCACAATTCATCCCAAATCCCCCTAAATTCATCCCAAATCCCCCAAAATACCCTCAAATCCACCCTAAAATCACTCTAAATTACCTCAAAAAACTCTCAAATCCCTTTCAAATCCCACAAAACTCCTAAAATCCCCCCAAATTCACCCCAAAACATCCCAAAATCCCCTCAAATTCACCCCAAATCCTATAATCCCCTAAAATAACCCCAAAACCACTCCAGACCAATGCAAAAATCCCTTCAAATCTCTCTAAAATCCCCCCAAATCCCCTCAAATCCTCTCAAATTCACCTCAAAACACCCCACGTCCCCCCACACCACCCTAAAACACCTCAAATCCCCCCAAATTCACCCCAAAACAGCCCAAATCTCCCCAAATACCTCCCCAGATCCCCACAATTCACCCCAAAACATCCCAAGATTCCCCAAATACGTCCTCAGATCCCTCCCAAATCCCCCCCAAAACACCCCAAAATCCCCAAAATCTTCCTAAAATCTTCCTAAAATCCCTCAAATACCCTAAAATCACCCCGAAATCACTCCAAATTACCCCAAAACACCCCAAAATCCCCCAAATTCCTTGAAATCACCCCAAATTCATCCCAAAATCCCTTCAAATCCTTCCCAAATCCCCTAAAATCCCCCCAAATCCCCCCAAAACACCCTAAAATCCCCCCCAAGTCCTCACAATTCACCCCAAATCCCCTAAAATCCCCCAAATTCACCTCAAAGCACCCCAAAATCTCCCAAGACCCCTCCAAAACTCCCTGGAATCTCCCCAAATTTCTCTAAAATCCCTAAAATCCACCCCAAAATCCCTACAATTCACCTCAAAACACCCCAAAATCATCTCAAATCTCTCTAAAATCCCCTCAAATCCCCTCAAATCCCCCCAAAATCCCCTCACATCCCCCAAATCCCTTAAAATCCCCCCAAATTCACCCCAAAACACCCCCAAATCCCCACAATTCACCTCAAAACACCCCCAATCCCCCCAAAACACTCTAGAATCCCCTCAAATCCCCACAAATCCCCCAAAACACCCCAAAATCCCCCAAATCCCCTCAAATCCCCCCCAAATCCCCTCCAAACACCCCAAATCCCCCAAAATCTCCCTAAAATCCTCCCAAATTCACTCCAAAACACCCCAAAATCGTCTCAAATCCCCCTAAAATCTCCCAAATCTCCTAAAATCCCCTCAAATTCACCCCAAATCCCCCAAAATCCCGTCAAATTCACCCTCAAATCCCCTCAAATCCCCCGAAATTCACCCCAAAACACCCCAAAATCCCCTCAAATCACCCCAAAATCACTCCAGACCACTCAAAAATCTCCTTGAATCCCCAAAATTCACCCCAAATCTCCCCAAATTCACCCCAAATCCCCCAAAATCCCCAAATCCACCTAAAATCCCCCCAAATTCACCTCAAAACTCCCCAAATCTCCCCACGACACCCTAAAACACTCCAAATTCTCCCACAAATCCTCTCAAATCAGCCCAAAATCCCCCAAATACCTCCCAAGCTCCCCCCAAAATCACCCTGAAATCCCCCAAAACAGCCTAAAATCACCCCCAAATCCCCACAAATCACCTCAAAACACCCCAAATCTCCCCAAATCCCCCCAAAATCCCCCAAATATCTTCTCAGATCTCTCCAAAATTATTCGGAATCTTTCTAAATCTCCCCAAATCCCCCAGAATCTCCTCAAGTCCCCCCAAAATCCCCACAATTCATCCCAAAACACCCCAGAATTCCTCAAATATGTCCCCAGATCCCTCCAAAATCCCCCAAATCCCCTAAAACACCCCAAAATCTCCCAAATACCTCCCAAGATCTCTCCAAAATTGCCCAGAATCTCCCCAAATCCCCCCAAAAATCTTTAAAATCCCCCTGAAGTCCCCCCAAATTAACCCCAAAACACCCCAAAATCCCCCATATTCTCTAAAATCCCCCTAAATTCACCCCAAAATACCCCCAAATCCTCCTAAAATCCCCCAAATCCCCTAAAATCCCCTCAAATCTTCCCCAAATCCCCTCAAATCCTCCCCAAATCCCCTAAAATCCCTTCAAATCCCCTAAAATTCCCCAAATTCACCCAAAATCCCCTCAACTCCCCCTAAAATGCCCCTAAATTCACCCCAAAACACCCCCAAATCCCCCTGAAATCCCTGAAATCTGCCCCAATCCCCACAAATCCCTTCAAATCCCCCTAAAATTCTCCCAGGATCCTTCCAAAATCCCCCAGAATCTCCCCAGATTGCCCCAAAATCTCTAAAATCTGCCTAAAATCACCCCAAATTCACCGCAAAACACCCCAGAATCCCCTCAAATTCACCCAAAATCCCCTCAAATCCCCCCAAATCCCCCCAAATTCACCCCAAAACACCCCAAAATCCCTCAAATCCCCCTAAATTCATCCCAAATTCACCCCCAAACCCCCCAAAACACCCAAAATCCCCCCAATTCACCCCAAAATCCCTCCCGCAGGCGCCGCTTTGGGCACAGCAAGAGCCCCCTGTACCGGGAGAAGAGCCCTGCGCGGTGAGCGGGGGCGCCCACCGGGGGGCGCTGTGGGGCAGGGTGCCCACCAGGGGGCGCTGTGGGGCTGGGTGTCCCTCGGGGGGCGCTGTGGGGCGGGGGGTGCCCCCCGGGGGCGCTGTGGGGCTGGGTGCCCACCAGGGGGCGCTGTGGGGCAGGGGGCGCCCACCACGGGGCGCTGTGGGGCTGGGTGACCCCCGGGGGGCGCCGTGGGGCTGGGTGACCCCCGGGGGGCGCTGTGGGGCTGGGTGCCCACCAGGGGGCGCTGTGGGGCTGGGTGCCCACCAGGGGGCGCTGTGGGGCGGGGTGACCCCCAGGGGGTGCTATGGGGTGCTATGGGGCTGGGTGCCCCCCGGGGGGCGCTATGGGGCGCTATGGGGCTGGGTGCCCCCCGGGGGGCGCTATGGGGCGCTATGGGGCAGGTGCCCCCCGTGACGCAGCGCCCCCCGCAGGGAGCCCCTGGGCAGCCTGAGCCCCGAGGAGCGCGACGCCCGCACCGTGTTCTGCATGCAGCTGGCCGCCCGCATCCGCCCCCGCGACCTCGAGGACTTCTTCTCCTCCGTCGGCAAGGTGGGGCCACCGCGGGGGCCTGGGGGGCCACCACGGGCTGCGGGGGGCCACCACGGGCTGGATGGGCCACCGGGGGCTTGGTGGG
>NW_027167527.1:0-26229 GCF_013368605.1 Nyctibius grandis
ACGTAACTAGACTCCAAATTGCGAACGTCCGCAGTTTGCTCCCATAACAAAAGTGCAGGCCTTAAAAGCTATTGCTGGCTGCAATCGTCCCATATCAGCCCTTTCATACTACCAACAACCATGGGGCATTGGGCTTGTTTACGTATCCAAAAGTCCAAACGTTTTCCACTGCGTCGGAGAAAAACCTGATGCGAGAGCCAGGCTCCAAATGCGAACGTCCGCAGATTGCTCCCACAACAAAGGTGCAGGCCTTAAAAGCTGTTGCTGGCTGCAATCGTCCCATGTCAGCCCTTTCACAGACCCAACAACCATGGGAATCCGGGCTTGTCTACCAACCCAAAAGTGCAAACGTTTCTCACCACGTCCGAGAAAAAGCCGAGCCGAGACCACGCTCCAGAATGCAAACGTCCGCAGATTGCTCCCACAACAAAGATGCAGGCCTTAAAAGATATTGCTGGCTGCAATCGTCCCATATCAGCCCTTTCACAGATCCAACAACCATGGGGCTCCGGGCTTGGTTACTAAGCCAAAAGTCCAGACGTTTCACACTACGTCGGAGAAAAAGCCGATGCGCGAGCCATGCTCCAAAATGCGAACGTCCGCAGATTGCTCCGACAACAGAGGTGCAGGCCTTAAAACATATTGCTGGCTGCAATCGTCCCATATGAGCCCTTTCATAGTCCCAACAACTATGGGGCTCTGGGCTTCTTTACCTACCCAAAAGTCCAAATGTTTCCCACCACATCCGAGAAGTAGCCGAGCCGAGAGCCAGGCTCCAAAATGCGAACGTCCGCAGATTGCTCCCACAACAAAGGTGCAGGCCTTAAAAGCTATTGCTGGCTGCAGTCGTCCCATATCAGCCCTTTCACCGACCCAACAACCATGGGGCTCCGGGCTTGTTTACTTATCCAAAAGTGCAAACGTTTCATACTACGTACGAAAGAAAGCCGAGACGTAACTAGACTCCAATATGCGAACGTCCGCAGTTTGCTCCCATAACAAAAGTGCAGTCCGTAAAAGCTATTGCTGGCTGCAATCTTCCCATATCAGCCCTTTCATACTACCAACAACCATGGGGCATTGGGCTTGTTTACGTATCCAAAAGTCCAAACGTTTTCCACTGCGTCGGAGAAAAACCTGATGCGAGAGCCAGGCTCCAAATGCGAACGTCCGCAGATTGCTCCCACAACAAAGGTGCAGGCCTTAAAAGCTGTTGCTGGCTGCAATCGTCCCATGTCAGCCCTTTCACAGACCCAACAACCATGGGAATCCGGGCTTGTCTACCTACCCAAAAGTGCAAACGTTTCTCACCACGTCCGAGAAAAAGCCGAGCCGATACCACGCTCCAGAATGCAAACGTCCGCAGATTGCTCCCACAACAAAGGTGCAGGCCTTAAAAGCTGTTGCTGGCTGCAATCGTCCCATGTCAGCCCTTTCACAGACCCAACAACCATGGGGCTCCGGGCTTGGTTACTAAGCCAAAAGTCCAGACGTTTCACACTACGTCGGAGAAAAAGCCGATGCGCGAGCCATGCTCCAAAATGCGAACGTCCGCAGATTGCTCCCACAACAGAGGTGCAGGCCTTAAAACATATTGCTGGCTGCAATCGTCCCATGTCAGCCCTTTCATAGTCCCAACAACCATGGGGCATTGGGTTTGGTTACTAAGCCAAAAGTCCAAACGTTTCACTCTAGGTCCGTGAAAAAGCCAAACCGAGAGCCAGGGTCCAAAATGCGAACGTGCGCAGATTGCTCCCACAACAAAGTTGCAGGCCTTAAAAGCTATTGCTGGCTGCAATCGTCCCATGTCAAACCTTTCATAATCCCAACAACCATGGGGATGCAGGCTTGGTTACCTACCCAAAAGTCCAAACGTTTCACAGTATGTCCGAGAAAACCCGAGCCGAGAGCCAGGCTCCAAAATGTGAACGTCCGCAGTTTACTCCCACAACAAAGGTGCAGGCCTTAAAAGCTATTGCTGGCTGCAATCGTCCCATGTCAACCCTTGCATAGTCCCAACAACCATGGGGCTCCGGGCTTCTTTACCTACCCAAAAGTCCAAACATTTCAGAGTACGTCCGAGAAAAACCGAGCCGAGAGCCAGGCTCCAAAATGTGAACGTCCGCAGTTTACTCCCACAACAAAGGTGCAGGCCTTAAAAGATATTGCTGGCTGCAATCGTCCTATTACAGCCCTTTCACAGATCCAAGAACCATGGGGCTCTGGGCTTGGTTCATAAGCCAAAAGTCCAAACATTTCACACTACTTCCCAGAGAAACGAAACCGAGAGCCAGGCTCCAAAATGCAAACGTCCGCAGATTGCTTTTGTAGCCTGGCTCTCGGCTCGGCTTTTCCTCGGATGTAGTGTGAAACATTTGGACTTTAGGCTAGGTAAACAAGGCCGGAGCCTCATGGTTGTTGGGGCTGTGAAAGGGCTGACATGGGACGATTGCTGCCAGCAACAGCTTTGAAAGCCTGCACCCTTGCTGTGGGAGCAATCTGCGGACGTTCGCATTTTGGAGCCTGGTTCTCGGCTCCGCTTTTTCTCGTACGTCGTGTGAAACGTTAAGACTTTTGGGAGGGTAAAGAAGCCCAATGCCCCATGATTGTTGGGGATGTGAAAGGGCTGATATGGGACGATAGCTGACAGCAATAGGTTTTAAGGCCTGCACCTTTGTACTGGGAGCAAATGCGGATGGTCGCATTTTGGAGCCTGGATGTCTGCGCTTTTTTTTCTCGGATATAGTGTGAAACGTTTGGACTTTTGCGTAGCTAAACAATGCCGGAGCCCCATGGTTGTTGGGGCTGTGAAAGGGTTGACATGGGACAATTGCCGCCAGCAATAGCTTTGAAGGCCTGCGCCTTTGCTGTGGGAGAAATCTGTGGACGTTCGCATTTTGGAGCCTGGCTCTCGGCTCAGCTTTTTCACGAACCTAGTGTGAAACGTTTGGACTTTTGGGTAGGTAAACAAGGCCGGAGCCCCATGGTTGTTGGGGCTGTGAAAGGGCTGATATGGGTTGATTGCAGGCAGCAATAGCTTTGAAGTCCTGCCCCTTTGTTGTAGGTTCAAACTGCGGACGTTCGGATTTTGGAGCCTGGTTCTCGGCTCTGCTTTTTGTCGTACGTTGTGTGAAACGTTTCGACGTTTGGGTAGGTAAAGAAGCCTGAAGCCCCATGGTTGTTGGGGCTGTGGAGGGGCTCATATGGGACGATTGCAGACAGCAATAGCTTTTAAGGCCTGCACCTTTGTTGTGGGAGCAATCTGCGGACGTTCGCATTTTGGAGCCTGGCTCTCGCCTCGGCTTTTTCACGGACCTAGTGTGAAACGTTTGGAGTTTTGTGTAGGTAATAAAGCCCAGAGTCCCATGGTTGTTGGTGCTGTGAAAGGGCTGACATGGGAAAATTGCAGCGAGCAATAGCTTTTAACGCCTGCACCTTTGTTGTGGGAGCAATCTGCGGACGTTCGCATTTTGGAGCCTGGTTCTCGGCTCCGATTTTTCTAGGTGATAGTGAAACGTTTGGACTTTTGGGTAGGTAAAGAAGCCCGGAGCCCTATGATTGTTGGGGCTCTGAAAGGGCTGACATGGGACGATTGCAGCCAGCAATAGCTTTTAAAGCCTGCACCTTTTTTGTGGGAGCAATCTGCGGACTTTCGCATTTTGGAGCATGGTTCTCGCCTCGGCTTTTTCTCGGACATAGTGTGAAACATTTGGACTTTTGGTTAGATAAACAACCCAGGAGCCCCAAGGTTGTTTGGGCTGTGAAAGGGCTCATATGGAACGATTGCAGCCAGCAATAGCTTTTAAGGCCTACCCCTTTGTTGTGGGATCGATCTGCGGACGTTCGCATTTTGGAGCCTGGCTCTCAGCTCGGTTTTTTCTCAGATGTGGTGGGAAACCTTTGGACTTTTGGCTTAGTAACCAAGCCCGGAGCCCCATGGTTGTTGGATCTGTGAAACGGCTCATATGGAACGATTGTAGCCAGCAATAGCTTTTAAGGCCTGCACCTTTGTTGTGGGAGCAATCTGCGGACGTTTGCATTTTGGAGCCCGGCTCTCGGCTCGGCTTCTTCTAGGACGTAGTGTGAAACCTTTGGACTTTTGGGTAGGTAAACAAGCCTGGAGCCCCATGGTTGTTGGGGCTGTGAAAGGGCTGATATGGGACGATTGCAGCCAGCAATAGCTTTGAAGGCCTACACCTTTGTTGTGGGAGGAAACTGCGGACGGTCGCATTTTGCAGCATGGTTGTTGGCTCGGTTTTTCTCGTAAGTGGTGTGAAACGTTTGGACTTTTGGGTAGGTAAACAAGGCTGGAGCCCCATGGCTTCTTGGGCTGTGAAAGGGGTGATATGGGATGATTGCAGCCAGCAATAGCTTTTAAGGCCTTCCCCTTTGTTGTGGGAGCAATCTGCGGACGTTCGCATTTTGGAGCCTGGCTCTCACCTCGGTTTTTTATCGGACATATTGTGAAACGTTTGGACTTTTGGGTAGGTAAACAAGCCCGGAGTGCCATGGTTGTAGGGGCTGTGAAAGGGCTGATATGGGACGATTGCAGCCAGCAATAGCTTTTAAGGCCTGCACCTTTGTTGGGGGAGCAATCTGGTGTCGTTCGCATTTTGGAGCCTGGTTCTCGGCTCGGCTTTTTCTCCGACTTTTTGTGAAACGTTTGGACTTTTGGGTAGTTAAACAAGCCTGGAGGCCCATGGTTGTTGGGGCTGTGAAAGGGCTCATATGGGACGATTGCAGCCAGCAATAGCTTTTAAGGCCTGCACCTTTGTTGGGGGAGCAATCTGCGGTCGTTTGCATTTTGGAGCCTGGCTCTCGGCTTGTATTTTTTTCGGACATAGTGTGAAACGTTTGGACTTTTGGGTAGGTAACCAAGCCCAGAGCTCCATGATTGTTGGGGCTGTGAAAGGGCTGACATGGGACGATTGCAGCCAGCAACTGCTCTGAAGGACTGCACCTTTGTTGTGGGAGCAAATTGCGGACATTCGCATTTTGGAGTGTAGCACTCGGCTCGGCTTTTTCTCGGACGTAGTGTGAAACGTTTGGACTTTTGGGTAGGTAAACAAGCCTGGAGCCCCATGGTTGTTGGGGCTGTGAAAGGCCTGATATGGGACGATTGCAGCCAGCAATAGCTTTTAAGGCCTGCACCTTTGTTGTGGGAGCAATCTGCGGACGTTCGCATTTTGGAGCATGGTCCTCGCCTCGGCTTTTTCTCGGACATGGTGTGAATCATTTGGACTTTTGGTTAGATAAACAACCCAGGAGCCCCAAGGTTGTTGGGGCTGTGAAAGGGCTCATATGGAACGATTGCAGCCAGCAATAGCTTTTAAGGCCTACCCCTTTGTTGTGGGATCGATCTGCGGACGTTCGCATTTTGGAGCCTGGCTCTCGCCTCGGCTTTTTTCTCGGACATAGTGTGAAACGTTTGGACTTTTGGGTAGGTAATAAAGCCCAGAGCCCCATGGTTGTTTGGGCTGTGAAAGGGCTGATATGGGACGATTGCAGCCAGCAATAGCTTTTAAGGCCTGCACCTTTGTTGGGGGAGCAATCTGCGGACATTTGCATTTTGGAGCGTGGTCTCGGCTTGGCTTTTTCTCCGACTTTTTGTGAAATGTTTGGACTTTTCGGTAGGTAATCAAGCCCAGAGCCCCATGGTTGTTGGGGCTGTGAAAGGGCTTATATGGGACGATTGTAGCCAGCAATAGTGTTTAATGCCTGCCCCTTTTTTGTGGGAGTAATCTGCGGACGTTCGCATTTTGGAGCCTGGCTCTCGGCTCGGATTTTCCTAGGTGTTAGTGAAACGTTTGGACTTTTGGTTAGATAAACAAGCCCGGAGCCCCAAGGTTGTTGGGGCTGTTAAAGGGCTCATATGGGTCGATTGCAGCCAGCAATAGCTTTTAAAGCCTGCACCTTTGTTGTGGGAGCAATCTGCGGACATTCGCTTTTTGGAGTCTGGCTCTCGGCTCGGCTTTTTCTTAGATATAGTGCGAAACGCTTGGACTTTTGGGTATATAAACAAGCCAAGAGCCCTATGGTTGTTGGGGCTGTGAAAGGGCTGATACGGGGTGATTGCAGCCAGCAATAGCTTTTAAGACCTGCACCTTTGTTGTGGGATCGCCTGCTCAGGCCCCAAGGCCCCTCGTGAACAACATAAGGAAAAAATTATAGGGGAAAATTGCTTGCTGAGCTATATAGACAAAGCAAGAAAGCTCACAACATTTTACAGATAGGAGTAAGGAACAGGAGAGTCAGGCAAGCCATCATGGCTGACTTGAATCTGGCAAGGGAGGAGGAAACAGAAGGTATTAGATGTACCCTGCATGTACCTGGGCAGCCTGGTGCAAGGAGGCTGATACCACAGATCTTCCTCCAGAACCTGGAAGTGTCTCCCAACTGAGGGGGCTAACACCTAGCTAAGAATGACTACCGCTCAGTAGCCAAAACCTACCCAGTCACAGAGGCAATGGCTGTACTGCTCTTCAAATTGAAGGGACCAAATGATAGAATATGCAAAAAGGTAAGACAGAGGTCCCTTTCTCACGAGATTAAGGGATATTTTTCAAAGAATCAAGGTTTCCAATGACAGAATAAGACTACTAGATGTTTGGACACCTCTGGGAAGGTCTTGTATTTTACACAGAACAGAGAACAAAGAATACAATAGCAGTTACACTGTACTTTATGTGGCTCGGTTTGACTTGTCCTGATGTTAGTGTTTTCTCCTGAGTTCTCTGAGTTTCTGTGAGCCATAATTAGTTCACCCAACACGAATATCAACATAGCAATCAACACAGCAGTGTGATCCTCACCATGCCACAGGGACAAGCTGCTTCTTGCAAACACATTTCAGATGACACCATTTAGCACAGTGGACTACAGCACTCAAATGTCTGATAAATAACTGAAGTGTTAATTATGCAAGTACTCTGATGATTAGATTTCATACATATCTTAGAGCTCTAGTGACATCTCATTATTTTGATAGTTGCAGTCTGTTTGGCTCCACTACATAGGTGGTATTCTCACAATGTGTTATGGTTGTTTATAATGTTCAAAGCACATTCTGTCATTACTCTCTGTTACAGGCCAGCTCTGCTTAGAAGCAGGTCAGTGGAGGAGTATTCCAGAGATAGTTAAATACTGTTCAACAGAATGAATTTCAGCCAGTTGCTGAACTACATATTTAAACTCCCTTTAGCACTTCTTCTTTCCTCCATTTTTATCAGTGCCCTCAGGCTTGATTCTTTCTCCTGCCCACTCAGGATGATCTCCAAAACATTTCAGATTACATGAGGGAGACAATTGCCTTGCCTGCTCCCTTCCCTGCTTTCACCCCACATCCTCTTGTCCAATCTGCAAACAAGGTAACATTCATGGGTTCTTTGGTTCTGAACAAGGGCTTGGCTTTCTGTATTCACAAATAAAAATATTTTCAGATTAGGAAAACAAAACATGTGTTTATGCTTAGGTCTTTAAAACGGCTGAATGTGCCAGAGAGCATACACTGCCAGGTGAGTAGAGATCATACTTTTAGGAAAGCTGGGTCTGATTACTGAAAGTTGAAAACTGGCTCAATAACACCCAATAATCCTAACTTAAGTCACACCAAGGAGGGAATAGTCCCTGGAACCTCATTTGTTTTCTGTTGGTCAGTGAAAGATGATACAATCGCAGTTATGCTGATAATATTGCCAGGTTTTATACTCATTTGTGTTTGCTTAAGTTGGAGTGAATTACTGTTTAGTAATTTTCTTGCCAGAGTCTTGAGTCTGGAGAAATCTCCCATACTTAAATAATCAAGTGAACACCTTTTGCATGTGTGCCTGAAAATCAAAGTAGAAGCATAATGCTCATTTTGATGAAAAAGTTAAAGAAAAATTACAAGAAACTGAGAAATTAAATTAGATTTTTGTACTATCTGCTAGGGCAGCATATGGACTTAGCCAGTTTCAGCAGGTACCCGAGTGAGGAGAGCAGAGGATTTTGAGCGGGAAGCCCTGAGGTACCTCAGGAAGGACAGCAGAAAGGCTTGGGTGGGAAGCCTTGAGATACTTTTGCAGGGACAATTCCCCTGTATTTTGGCAGGAAACTACTTCAGCAAGGAGAGCAGGGCAGTTTGACTGGGAAGTCCTGAAATACCTCAGCAAGGTGAGCAAAGGGGTTTGAGAAGCACTAAGGTACCTCAACAGTAAATATGAGGAAAAACTTCTTTACAGTGAGGGTAACTGAACACTGGAACAGGCTGCCCAGAGAGGTTGTGGAGTCTCCTTCTCCGGAGACATTCAAAACCCACCTGGACGCATTCCTGTGTGACATGATCTAGGTAA
Organism: Nyctibius grandis; assembly: GCF_013368605.1. Classification (NCBI taxonomy): domain Eukaryota; kingdom Metazoa; phylum Chordata; class Aves; order Nyctibiiformes; family Nyctibiidae; genus Nyctibius; species Nyctibius grandis. Next base: position 8,331 of record NW_027167527.1, read on the forward strand.
TCCTGCTCCGGCAGGGGGATTGGACTAGATGATATTTCGAGGTCCCTTCCAGTCCCTAACATTCTGTGATTCTGTGTCATTCTGTGAACAGGGACAGCAGAAAGGATTGTTTGGGAAGACCTAAGGAACCTCAGCAAGCAGAGCAGAGGTAGCTTTGCAAAAACAATTCCTGTGTCTAGGTAGGAAACACTGCAGTGCCTGAGTGGGTACAGCACCACGGTGAAATGGCGGTTTGATGAAAGCAGTTCCAGTGTTTCGTTGGGAAGAGCTGAGGTATCTCAGCAGGGATAACAGAGGAGTTTGAGAAAGCAGCATTAAGGTACCTCAGCAGGACCGCAGAAAGGGTTGGCATGAAGATCTGAAGTACCTCAGCGAGAAGAGCAAAAGAGATTGAGTGAGAAGCCCTGAGGTACCTGTTGAAGGACAGCAGAAAGGTTTGGGCAGGAAGCTATGGTTTGCCTCAGCAATGACAGCAGAAGAGTTTGGGTGAAGCTCTGAGGCGTGTCAGTGAGGAGAGCTGAAGGGTTTGGGCGGGAAGCCCTGAGTTTCCTCAGCAGGGGGAGCAGGGGAGTTTGGGCGGGAAGCCCTGAGGGGGAGCAGGGGAGTTTGGGCAGGAAGCGCTGAGGTGCCTCAGCAGGGGGAGCAGGGGAGTTTGGGCGGGAAGCCCTGAGGTGCCTCAGCAGGGGAGTTTGGGCGGGAAGCCCTGAGGTGTCTCTGTGCAGCAGCAGGAGGAACTGAGGCAGCGCTACTGTGTTTAGGCAGGAGATACTGAGTTACCTGAGGACTGCAAAAGCATTTGGGTGACAGCTAGTATGTAATTGATATAAAGAGTATATACCAGCGGGGCAAAAAGATCCGAAGAATTATATGAGAAATCTAATGAATCCTCTGGGTGAAGGGATAAGCGTGGAACAGGTAGACCTTGAAGGAAGAACAGTATGAGTAGGAGCAAAAAGCTGAGGTAGATCTTTGCTGGAAAGGGGAAAGAAGATAAAAGCTAGTGTGTGAGGAGACGGGTCTAAGCTGGTAAGTGTACAAAGCAGGAGACAAAATAAAGATTTCAGTAGGAGACACCAAAGCAGCTTTCTTGACTACTACTGGGACTGGCCTGTGCCCTGGGGTCCCCGGCATGATGCTGCTGTGCCAGTGCAGAGCAAGCCCCCTATAAGTAGGGCTGAAGCCTCTTCCACCACTGCTTTTCCTGCCCAGCTGAACGTGTACAGAGTGCCAGCCTCAACATCAACTTGAATTCTGAAGCCACAGCTCCCATCAAGCCAGCTGGGCAGCTTCCCCCATGGAGCCTGGGTCATTATAAGCAGTGGCTGGTGAGTTGAGCAAAGGGATCCTGGTCCCGGGGCATGTTGGAGTGGCTGGGAGGGCTCTGCTGTCTCTGGTCTTTGTGCTCCCTCAGCTGGCTAGTGAGAGTGCTGTCCCTGTAAGGATGGCGAGAGTCACATGGGGATTGTTTAGATTACTGAGGTCTCTGGAGTGGGACACTTATCCTGTGGCTTCATGCCCTGTTGCAGTGCAGTGCTGTACAGAGTGTGGGTACCCTCTGTGGAGGGGGTATTTCACAATGCTTGTAGGACAGTGGGGCAGCCCTTTTTTGTGCAAAAAGTGCCTTCACCTCCCTGTAAGAAGGGTTCAGGCCTGTGGGGCATCAGTGCCCTCTTGTCAGCTGGCTTCACAGCCTACCCTCTGAGGGACTGTGTCACAAGACTCAGCTTTGTGGGATGCATGGCACCTCTTGTAACCTCGACCCCAGAGCTGACCCTCTTGTCAGGATTTGGCTCCCTGCCTTAGGGGTTTCACATCCTGTCAGCAGGCAAGACAGCATGGCAGCCCTGTCATGAGGGTGGATGCCATTGGCTAGACACCCTCCCCTCCCTATGGAGGGACAAGGGGAGCCCTTTGAAGGATAGAGTGATGTGGACAGCTTTATAAGACAGGGCGAGAGATGTCTCCTCTTTGTGCCTTGGTTTTGGCTGATTTAGCGAGCAGAACAGAAGGAAGACTGAGGATGGAAGAAATTCCTTCCTATCCTTGCTTCTGGCACCACCATGTCCCACATCTAGAAGGTGTGCTAGACACAGAGCTAGGTAGTCCTAGAGCTCCGCTCTCAGCCTTGTCCTTGGTCAGAAGATGACGTACTGCCCTGGGAACTCTGCAGCTGTTCCTAAGGGTGAAGGAGTGGAAAGCACTGCTTAGGCAATAAGACAAATATCTTGATGGTAACAATCATACTATTCAGAAAAAAAAAAAAATTCAAGCAAGTGTTTGTGGCAGTAATGGACTGGTGTTACCGGAAAACAGTAACCAAGAAAACTCTCCAAACCAAATGACAGTTTAGAAAGCCGACATTGGTTTATTGCAGCACTGGGTGCATGGGGGATCTCTCCTCCTAGCATGCACACCTAAGAACAAAAGCTTGCTCCTTATATCCATAATTCCAAGAAAAGGCACACCCATTTAAACAAAAAGCTTATACATAACACGTTATATAATGCATTACGTAATGTCTTTACACATGTGTACTAAATTGGGGAAGGGGTCTTAGGTGGTCTCTGGGGGTTGCTGGTGGTCCCAATCCCCATTTAATCGTGCTTGTGCGCAAGCGTGGTTGAGGCCTTCTTGTTTACAAGTACATGTGTTCTCAAGAAGAAGATATCGTTTTGAACTTATCTCTCCTCTGACACAAGAGTTTATGAATCAAGTTAATTTAGACATCACAAAGTTGTTCTCTACAGTTTGTTTTGTCTTTTGGCCTTATATAATTAGCAGAGACCTTTCTTTTTCTAAGACTAAGTGTAAGCAGCATGAATCATTGTTTACTAGAACTTTGTTATCAGTCCCATAAGCAGACTCTATCTACAAAACATGCAGTTTGCCTCAGAATATATTGTTATTCTCTATTATTCTAGCTAAAAGGCAAATTATTGACAAGAAAGCTAGTTCTGTGTAAAGGTAACACAGAGCAGGCCTTTTAGAGCCTACTCTGAGGCTTACTCTTGCTAAACCGTTGCTAACTCTGAGGCCTACTCTTGCTAAACTGTTGCTAAACTGAACCGTCTGGTATCACTGGTATAATGGATTCTTGAATTATTTAACATACTTGCTGCTCTCTTTCAGCTCTTGCAATAATCAATAATCCTCCCCTCATGGACTCTATACAAATTTTCCTCACAGGGAATACATTCATAACTAGTATTTGTTTACAGACATAGAGATGTGAGTAAAATATATTACAGCATTCTTCATAAAGCCTGTATGCCTCATAGAACAACAAGCATAACTCTCAGTCATGTCACTTCCCATAACTCAGGCTGTGAAGAGCATGACAAAATTCATCAATTCTTGTTAGTCCCAGTATTAAATACTGTACAAACATGAATAAAAAAAAAAATCCATGTTATTCTTGTCCATGCAAAGTACACGTGCGAGCCCTAAGAGCTTTATTGCTTTATTTTCTTTAGATAGTCTTACTCAGTGTGTGCTCGCTCCCTTTTCCTGACGATATTTGTGAGCCCTTGAAGAATCACTGACTTCAAGACACAAGAGTGTAAAAGGCAGCCACCACCGTAGCGCAGTCAGCCAGTGGCATAATGTAAGTATTTTCACTCTGGCCAGCTGTTTACTGAAAATGATAGTACCAGCCTGGGTTTACACGTAGTATAAGCCTCCCTTCTGTTCAGTTTGAGTAATTTTCCTGTGTTTTACACATCTAAGAGTACAAAGAAATGCAGAGAAGACTAGTAATGACCTCTGCAGTAGCAAGGGAGTTGCCAACATTTTCTCTAATTGCGGGTTTGATTCCCATATTCTTGACATGTTCACTTCTGCTTCTTAAGAACTGGTGGGTATCTTGAGAGCTATATAATGAATCCCTAAACGGTGTCAGAAACAGCAAAGTTGTATATAGTAGCCTCCAGCATTTTGAGCTGGAGCATAACAGTTGTTCTGTTTCTATTAGATACAAGACACATCACAGTGACAAACTGTTAAAAAACCACTAAACTCAAGAAGCAGGCACATTATTCCAAAGCTGAAAAATCTATGCAGCTTCATGCTAATGAAATGTGTCTTAGTATTAATAACTTCATAGAAAATCTACTGTGGAAATAAAGGTAAAAAAATGCTGCTATGGGACCCAAAGTGGTATTAAAATGTAAGGGCTGTTTGCTAATAAAATACGAATAATGCCACAGGAAAAGGCCCAGGATAAAACACATTTTTAATGTATTTATCCTCCTCCATACATGCAGAGTTCACCATCACAATAGTTTGATTAGAGTATAATGGGGAATAAATATGTTTGTATCTTTCTTCGTTCACCAAGCATTTCCCAATTACATGACGCTGACACTAAGCTGGCCACTTGTGCTGTGTTTGCTAGTTTTGATTGATTTCACATGAAGAATACTAAATACAAATGATGTCTTTCATATTCCTTTTCAGCATGTTTGAATATTACTAGTTTTACTCTGAGAATTTACCCTGTTAGAAGAGAATGCTTGTGCCATCCATACGTTTCACTGTGGGAAACCTGAGTTAATGTTATTATTGAATTACTTAGTATGTGCTATAGAAACAATGCCATCTAATATTGTGATAAATACAGCCTACAAAAGGGAACAGATAGAACTCTCTATTTTCATATTATGTTTTGAAACAGCAATTAGAATGATACTCTAATAATGGTAAATTGCCACTTTTAAGGAATAGAATTCCTCTGTCTATGAAGAAGATAGAGGGGGAGAACCACACTGTTTTCACAGAACTCTTCATTCTTGCCCAATTCATGTCACAGGAGCTATTGATAGCCATTTAGTCGTTATTAGTCTCTGTTATATTTAGACTAGCTATATGAAGGATAAAATTACAGTTGTTACAGAATTGTCCACTAAGTCATCTCTCCAGAAATCAGTTTTTCATAGCACGAGTGCTTGAGATAAACAGTTGCTTCATTAATGTAATGCTCAATTTTTTTGCCCTTCAATTTTGCTTTACTTAAGTAATGCTCAGACTGAATGAGCACCTTCTAAGGGTTTGTTCCTCCAGCTGACTTGTCCTTATTAGTTCTTACTGAAATCCCCCACCCAGAGAAGGCACTGCTTTTGATTGTAGAATCTCTCATACACAGTAAATCTACCAATTTAGATGGCCTGTAGAAGGTCAAGCAAGTGAATATCACAGTTATTCTAGATATTATTACACACCCCATGTGAACACATAGGGTGTATACATAGTAAAGAAACCATCTCAGACTCTCCTCTGTAAGAAATGAAAGACTCATTATATGCAGTAAAATAAAAAGATTTATGTATCTTGTTTCTTGAGTTGTCTACTAAGTCAAGGTGAGTGTAAGGTGAGTGCAAGTGAAAATGAAACCCACGTTGCTGCAATAAAAGTGATCTATTTGTTGTGCATTTATTGTCCGACATAGCCTGTGTCAATTTAGTAATCTCTTGTTCTGTTGGCTAGTAACTAGTGATTTTCAGGTGTTTCTTGGTTCCATGCAAGACACTTTTAAGTCATCTGGAACTAAGAGCAGCTGATGATGATGCAGCTTGGGAACATTTGCATAAAAAGTTGGTTTTGTGTCAGTATACTAGTGAAAAAAGTATCTTCTGTAGAGTTTTAACTAAAGATGTGATGATAGTCTGTTAGAGTACACCTTTTGAACAACTTTTATATCATAATGCTGGTATAACTTGAAATGCTTAACTAACTTTCTGAAAGTAGCAGAAAAGTGTACTATAATGAATACAAATTAATATGGCTTTGGATTTATTTGGTGGAAAATATACTGTGTGAAAAATTCATTGTTGAAAGTCATTAACAGTTACTGGTGGGCATTCTAAGTAAACCAAATCATTTGAAACTAGGACAAATGGCTATCTCAACTTTGTGCAAAATAGCTTATCTGGTATAAAACCAAATTCTGCCTAGACTGCAGTACATTATTTTATCTCTGAACTTGCAAGTGATACTATTGCTGTTGCTGAAATTCTGCCTTTTGTGAAGGGATTTATATTAGCATTAGGAAGGCAAATATACTGGCTTTAATAGTACTAGATGTTAACAAATATTTTTTGTACTTACCTATGCACCACTTTAACTAGAAGCTAATGTAAACCTGTACTTATGCTGCATGAAAACAGCAGTAACCATCTCATTTTCCATGAGATATTAGAAGATAAAAATCATCTTTTAAAGCCTCATCCAGTGCTCGCTCATGGTCAATGGAATGTTCCCTTTTTTCCTAATGGAAAACTGCTATTACCTAATTGAAAACAAAAGCAAAGAAGATTCAGTCTTTTTTTTCTTTCTCTTTCAAGATGATAGACAATGCAGTGAGTAAATTACTGTTGTGGTACTCAGGATGACATCACAGACTTATTAACTGAGTTCATAATTATTTTGTGTGGGATAAGACATACACTTTCTGCATTTTGATTTCCTTTTGGGAAAATGAAGACAATATATCTTTCCTATTTTTCTACTCTATTGTTAGGATAATTAAATTGAATATTGTATTAAGTACATCACCAACTACATTTGTAAAGTTATAGTAATAACATAAAGGCTGATATACCTGCATTAAATTTATAGAGGATATGATGAATTCAGATAGCATGGCTAATTTCCTAATCTTCTATGAAATCATACTGTAAGTTCTCAGGGGCAGCTCCTACTCCTAGCTCAGTGAGTAGCATAAAGGCTTTTTGCCCGACTGTGCATAACCTTGAGAATTTAAATTAATTGTTTATTGGTTGAAATGCTTTTTATAAACACAAAATACTTCATGGTGTATTACATTTCATCCAGCCTATATGCATCTAGAAGGGATCACAGTGATATGGAACAAAAAGTGGGTGGAGTAAAAAAGACCATGTGAGTGATAAACTGCACTACATGAGAGTTAGGCTATATAAGAATGGAAATATATCTATGTATGGATTTTCTTTCTGTTTATTAGAGCATGCGTCTGTGTTCTATAACGGAACTAAAATTGGGGTCAGGGGGGAAGAGAAGTCAGGCATGTTATTAGGTTAAGGTTTGTGGAAGTGAGGTACGGAAACAATAATTCCTAAGACAATGCTCCAGTTCTGTTAAGGCTAACTTTTGATTTTCCTGTAGCTTCTTCACTGCCTAAAGTTCACTGTATTTTCTCACTCTTAACCTCTTTCCAGGGTAAATATTTTCATAGGCTTCTTGGTAATATCAGCAATCACTGATCCTGGCACATGAACTGAGGAACAAAAGATTTTGTAGTCGTTTCCATTGACAGAACCACCTATTCCCTGTCTTTCTTGGCAAGGACTAATTAAAAACAAAAACAAAACAGTGACTCAAAGTAGAGTCTCAGTTTTTAAGTAATTTGCCTTCAATACAGCACTAACAGACATTTCTCTTTCTGGAGATCGATGCATTAATAAAAATAAAAGAAAATAAAAAAAGAGACAGGCAATAACTTGTGGTTCTTGCTACTGCTTTGCTCCCCAACTTGCACTGTGTATAGGTAGGTCAAGCACTGCTATATTAAAGCACAGCAACTTCTCTTCCAACAGACTTTACAATTTCTGGGACTCTTCTCCGCTTACAATTGAACTGTTTTGATAATAGGACAAAGAATATAACTAAAGTAAGAGCAAGAAACAAACAAAATAAAATTATGTCCTACACAGTGAAAAACTCTGGTACAAAAATCATATTTACTGTAATTATAAATAATAACTACTTGTTACTAAATTTGCTATCCATAATGAATAGAAAAAAGATCAAAACTTCAGAATGTTATTCTTATAGGATAGATAATAAAAGCAGATTCACTTCTTGTGAACTGATTCAAAATTCAAGTGATCCTCTACTTCATACTGAGTAGAAATGGCCAGTCAGAATTTTTTAGATCAATCTGAGGAAAAAATCAGATTTACCAAATATTTGTTGCCATGCAGAGTCTATTTCAACATGCCACAAGTGATAGTTTTGGATGAGAAAGAAAAAAACAGAACATTTCTCCCTTTTCAAAGAATTTCTTCTCAAGTATCCATATTTTCACAGAATCAGATCAAAACAGAGTTCTAAATTTTCTATTAGTATTTAAGGAGTATCTTTAGGACAACCATTTTAGCTTCTTGTCAAAAACCACATTGTTGACAACTGTGAGCACGCACAAACAGATCCTCTCTCAAGTCACTGAGTCGGCTACCTTTTTCGTGTTGAAACTGTCTGGAAAATCATTCATTTGTAGACCATAATTTGCCCTGTAACTACATATGTCCAACACACAATTATTCCACAGATAGACAAATGCCAGGCTTACATGAAACATTTTGATGACAGACCTAAAAGCCTGAGCTCTGTGTTTCATTCATGGCTGCAGTCCCCTTCACATCACCAAAGATTTCATATTATTCAATGTTATGCAAACACATTAGTCAAGGATGAATATGATATGGATCAAAGCATCTTCACTGGTTTTGAAAGTGGATGCATGGAATGGTTATATGAAGATTAATACAATCTATCTTTATGAAACTATTTCAGATTGTGAGAGGAAAAAGCAGTTACTACTGAGACATAGTCACTTGGAAGTTGCAAAGAAAACAAAACTGTTACAATTTTTTTCTTGCTTTAATCTTTTATGCCTCAATTAATAAACCTGTTCTTCCACTGACCTATCATTATATGAGAGCAATAAATTTCTTTAACAAGCAGTAACATGTACCGTACCAAATCAAAACACTGGTTGTTGAAGAAATATGCTCTCCCTTTAGCATTACTTTCCAGATGAATTTTCCTTGGTTTGTTTCAGCATTTTCCCTTCATACTGGTTCATTAATCTCCTGAGAACTGAAGACTCGATAAAATGTTGATAACGCTAATCCTGATAGTATATATTAGTAGATAGGCACACACAAAGTATCACAGAAAGAAAATATACAGAATACCATATAAATACATAATATTTCTGCTGTTATCCTACTGTTCGTTTATCATTGTTGCTTTACTATAATATACAAAGCTTAGCAGTACAGGAACAGATACATAGATGGCAATGAAGTTAACCAGGTATATACTAAGGAATTTTAGTTTAGCATCCTAGTTACTTAAAAAAAATAATTTTTTAAAGTTTGTTTTCTTATATTGAAGCAATTTCACAGTATTTAGATTTCCAGTTATTTCTTTCATGTATATAACTGTCTCAAGAAAGATTTAAGCAATTATGGAGTCACTTCAATTCAAAGACCTTATATATTATTTAACCCCCCATCCCTTTGTCTACCAACAGCAGCAGCTCAACGAATATGTATTTTAGTTTCTTTGGATATCTCTATTTGGGAAGCATGGTATTCATTTCACAAACTACTTACAGAAAAAGCTGAAGCAATTCAACCAAAATAATGTTGGAAATGAACACAGGCATGTGTTTGACAGCAGCAAATAGTTCAGGTTTGAGTTTTATTTATAAAACAAATAAATTGAAACACAGTTTGGTTTAATGAATGGCTCATTAGTGGCTGTGAGATCTGCATCCCCCATTTTGCCACTAAGTTATTGAATGGTTGTGACTGAATTTCCTTCACTTTCATTGCTGCTGTTTGCCCATCTTTTTCTCTCTTTCTCATTCGTGTCTATTTAAGACTACAAAGTCTCTTAATGTGGTGTAGTCTGAGTTCTCAAAGGTATAAAGCCTCCAACTTACATTCTAGTATTGTAATAATTTGACTTCAGAGAAAAAAATCAATTTAATGAGTTCCAATTCCCCCTCTCATTTGTCTCAATCACCTGTTTTTGCTCCTGACTGATCTCTTATTGGGCAAAAATATTCTTTCTGTAGCTGAGAGGTGAACTGAACTTGGTTAAAAATAAACAAAATTTTGAATTTTAGAGAAACACTTTAAAAGATAAATCAGTTCAGTGATCCAGTACACAATACCACATTTCAGTCTCAATAATTATTTTGGCTATCTAAATACATTCTATGGTTGTATTTGAATATCATAGTCCTCATTTCCTGTCTTGAGCTTCTATATAACCTTATACGGAAGTGCTAAACTTTTGTTAATTTCACTATGAGATTCATCTGAGTTATCACTACAAACAGTTATCAATGTATCAGAGATGTTGCCAACATTATATTTCCAATGAAGTTATATGTGATCATTAGACAGAAATTTGTATTGTCAGGGATTTTAACCAGGAAATTTCCCCAGGTGCTGGGAGGTAATATGTTTGTCTCAAAAACTGTTTTTTTCCTAGATATTCAGAAATGATTTGTATATTTAGCTCTTAATTTTTTTTACATTCTATTAGCTAAAGTTTAAAGTTTTTATGCACAGGTTAAAAATAACAGACAGTCCTGTTGGATACCATGTCCTGAGGAAAGAAGGTTAATATTGTTGCTCTTTATCTATCAATCACTTACAACATAAGAAGCAAAATAAGTCATTCTGCTGACATTTCTTCCCCATTCTGAAAATCACTGATTTAGAGCTATTTAAGATACTTACGCTAATGGACGTTGCTGGCACAAGAACAAATGAATATAAATTATCTATGGTTAAATGGTAACCTAACATTAGAAGAAATTTTTAATGAGAAGAGCAAGAATAATCTTGAAATACCTTCTCATAAGACCAGGAATATGGTAATGTGTCTAGATTTAAGCAAAGAATTAGGGTAAGTTTCTGTACAACTTTATTTGCTGCCAGAATGAGAAGATTCAGGACCCTAAGAGATCCTACAGTGGACTATATTGCTATATTATTCTAGAGGGTTATATATTCAATGAGTTGAAAAAATGAATTTCCATTTCTGATAGCAACAAAATAGGAGTGAGCATGATTCATATTTATCATGAGCATGGAGGGGTTTTTCCTCATTTTTTCATTTGAGTGTTTTTAGGATAACCCAGGTTTAGATTTAGAAGGAGAAAATCTGTGATAGGCTGAGCCAATGAAACTAAACCTCAGCTCACTAGCAAAAGTGGGATATTAAATTTAAATAACTTTGCCTTGGATAACACAGGGCAAAGCATTCTCTTTTTAATTATGCTGCTCCCTTAAAGCTACTAATCTATTCTAAATTTATGTAGCATATGTGTGCAATACATATTTGGCCTTATTAAATATGAATCATATAACTTAGCTTTTGCAGAGTGATACTCATTAATGTAAGCTGAGATCAAATGTGACTATACACAAGTTTTGTAAAATTCTGCTAACTGATTTACCTGAAGAAAAAGTTCAGAATCCAGAGACCAATTGGCTCAGTTTTAATAGGTTTACACCAGAAATAGCATCTCTCTCAAGACAGTATATTACTATTTTCTGTACTTGCCATGCATACATTTCTAAAGGACAGAATGATTTCTATACACATAACAGAGCATAAATCACTACTAAACTTATTGACAGCTACTGCTAGTCCATTTCATTGCAAAAAAATAACATCGTGGCATTTTCACATTCTGTTGATTTCACTTGCACCCTAATGGAGATCAAAAATTTAATTGCTCTAGTAATTGCAACTTTGATCAATAGGAAAAAAATAAATCTGTCATTTACAAATGTTTTCTTTATTATACACCAAATAAAGTCATCTTGCTCTTCTGGAAAGAGTGGGTCTTGTGTTACAAAGAAGCAACTGATCAAATAGGTTTTCTTGCCACTTTCAGATAGTAATCATACCTTAGTATTTAACATATCACAGCAATTATTTTCAGTTCTGTAAAGTTACCTGTCATTCTTCTGTGGAACACTGGATTACAACATGAAAGAGGGAAGAATTGTAACTTAGAAGCATGCTCTGTATGATTAAAAAAAAAAGACGAAAAGAAAAAGTGGGTTTTTCCAAAGAGCACTGAAAAGGTCTAGAAGGACAACTTTAGAAGCAGTAGGGTGAAACAGAACAAACGAAACTTTAGGATGAACATGGATGAACATTAGGAATGTTTTACTAACACTGAGATCTGCTGAATTCTAAATAGTCTCCCTGAGGAAATCACTGCAGCCCATTTAATAGAAATGGGATAAAACACTTGACAGCACATCATAACAAACAAGTCTATATTGAATGTAACGACGAAAATGTGTTTGTTCTGTTTTTAAATATCTGAGAAAAAAGAAGAATAAAATAGACTCTTGTGACACATGTCAGATCTTTAAGGACGGATGGAGTAGATTGATCTGCATACCCAGAAACACATAAGCTCTTCCTCTGCACTTGCATGTTTCAAAATACTCCTGTGCTTGAAGACAAGCGAGAGTTGTAGGTCTCAAAAGAATTAATCTCAGCATAACTTTCATAATTTTGTTTTGAGGAATCATTTCAGATGACTGACTCCAAGCATCATTATATTAGATATTTTGTAGTACTATCTATACTGCAAAATTCTATCTTTCAGTATAAGTATAGAGTCATTAACTTTATCCAGCCATTATACTATACTCTTTAACGTTCTGTTTTCTATCACAGAAATTTACATTAAAAATAAAATTAACAAAAATCTTGATTTACAAAACTTAAGTGACACTTGAAAATCAGCTCTGTTATGATTAATATCTTTCTAAATGTAGGTTTCCACTCTGTGGTAAATAGGTTCTATTAAAGAGAAAGGACTAAAGGCTGGATTCAAATGCTCCTTTCAAGAAAGTGAGTGTTCATTGTATGTTATTTCTAATAGCACTGCAATAAGTGTATGAAAAATACATGTCAATACAACATTGTTATACTTAAGGGAAGATAGCCCTCTAACATGAATGATTATTTCTCTGGTAGTGATTTTCATTGACCCTGAGGGATGGTTTTCTTTTAATTGCACCTAATGAGCTGGCTGGAATATCAGTTCTCTCATTTCCACACAAATTAGCTCTTGTTTAACTAGAATGCTGAAGGGATGAGAGAGAGCATAAACTAGCTCCAATTTCCACATCGCCAGAGGTATCAGAAAATAGCACTTTCATTTAGTGAAGATTTTTTTAAATGAGGATATTACTGTAAAATAGTAGAAAGCCACTTTCATGGATAATTTCTCACAGGCACATTCTCAAAATTGTATGCAAAGAAGAAAAAAGGAAAAGGAAAGGTGAATGCATGTAGAGTCTCTTATTTTTAGATGCCTTTATATGTTGCTGGATAACATCTTACTGCCCCTTCAAAGCAAGGGATGTATTTTTATCATTGCCCCAGTGGAGGGTTACTAACACAGAACCAGCCACATCCTCACATGAAGACGACTGTTTTTACTCCAGTGAAGCTGCTCCAAAGTAGGCCAGCGGAGGATACGGTTCTGATCCCAAATCCATCAGAAGTCAGTGAGACAGCACTATGACTATTAGTTGAGTTATAGAGTTAAACGTCTTACCTAAAATCACACAGAAAATGTGTGGTAGCCAAGGTCTGAACCAGACTAATTTAAACTTTACATCAGCACTATTGGCATCCAATTTAACATCTACTATTTTTTCCTTTACTTTGCATAAGGATCAAGCCAAATCACAATCACTATAGAACAAGCCAAAAGCTCACGTTGACCTCTCTTCACTTTTCTGGGGAGTGAAATTAAACCATAATGAAAACCATGAAAATTCTGTAAAGACATATGAACTCAGACACAAAAGTATCCTGAAATACAAGGGACTTCACGTAGGCAATCAAGACAAATTGTCCCAGAGACAGGCATCTTCAGATCACTTCTTTTAAAGGATTTAAACTATATAGAGTAGTATTTTTTTTGCCTACTTCAGCAGTGGCTTAGATGTGAAGGTACCTGTCAAAGACATTAATCCTGTGGGATGATAACTGTCTTGTTTTGATCAAGGATATGGAACTTTAAATGTTAGGTGACTCTTGGAAAGAGTCTGGTGTCATACTATTGATTGTTTTGTGTCTTTGAGTATGAAATGAAAAGTGTGTCTCCTTCATATTATAGGCAAATCTCTGTTCCTTTGCATTTTAATTTCTGTTATTATAAGGTGTTTTTGTTGCTAAGTTTCTAATGAGGATCTGCAGATAACAGTCGTTCATGGCAGTCCACAATTTAACATCACTTGTTACAGCTTTGCATTTGGTTAGGTATCCTTTGCCTCTACCACTTTTCTTGATTAATTTACTGTCATCTTCCAAAAGCCTGTCTTTACCCATGTACCACTGAGATTACTTAACTGCACGTTCATTAAATTGTGTATTATCAGACATTACAATGTTAAGTATACTACATCTGGCAAAAGCACAGTTTGCATAAGTAATTGTCTCTCCCACCCTCATATTTTCTAGTAAAGAAGAGAAAGAAGTTGAGAATTGTGCTTATTAAATTAAAAAACTGTATTTTTTTCCAATGAGCATAAGCAAATGTATGTTTTGTCTCAGGGAAGTAATTTCAGGTCTCCAAAGCCATTCTCGTTTACTTGGTATCATATGAAGATAAAACTCAGCATCAATCATCCACTGTCCATCTGAAGCAAGCATAAAAACAATTAAAAATGCAATTCCTCCAAGAGTGAGATTTATGTATCAAAATTACATTTAGCTCCGGATTTTAGCATATTTTTTTCTATTGCTTTAGGACTGCATCTACAACTACTAAGTGATTCTGAGGTTTATCTTAAATTTTCAAATCATGCACTCATACTGTAAATAATCTCTGTATTTCCAGGATTTGCTGGATCCCTTTTAAATTTGGTTATGTCTAACTTATACTGGCTTTCTATAAATAAGGGCATGAAATCTCCTATAATTGAACTAAATGCACCGTCTCCTCTATTTGATCGTTTTAGTTCCTTGTTTTTATTAGAGCCTATGAAACAGAAACCACTGATCTTGACTTTTAACTAAACACACTCCTCTCAGCTGCAGCTATCAGTTCTGTGCTCACTAAATATGTCATCAACATTGTCTTTAAACATATTTAGCTTTCCAAGCCCTTTGTTGGTATTTGCAGTACTATCTGGACACCACTTTATAGAAAGTCTCTCAGATTTTTAAGTTCTGATACAAACACTGCAATACAGTTTACCATATCAAAACCTTAGTGGCGTCTCCTTGGTATTAGTCTGTACGTGTTAATGAGGACCCTGGTTCTGCAGCGATCTGTTGTAAAATTTCCTGTGTTCATTTCTCTGCTGAATGTGTAACTTTTGCCATGCTTAATTATGTTTTGTTTTTATTTACTTCTAGTTTAAGCATTACTGAAATATTCCCAAAACTTGTGTGATAAAAAAACAACTAAACAAAGACTAGTGAAAAAAAAATCATATTATGAATGGATAAAAGCAAAATATTATTGTAAAGACTTGTTGCAAATTCATCTGTCCCTGCTAACTGTTTATGGAAAACTGAAGATTTTGAATCAGTGTGATTCAAGCTTTATAGAAAATGAGAGCAGCTATGCATATATATTTGATAGCTAATGAATCAACTGGAAAAGCATATTTAACTGATTGTATGTAAGAAACGCTGCATTATCAAATAAGATTAGAGGTCTTGCTCTGTTTGAAGCAGACTTATCAGCTAAAATATTCTTCACTGACATAAGCAGCGATAAAATTGCAATCAAACTGTATCTCTTCAACTTATCAGATTTTAGAAAAATTGGTGGCATGAAGCTACCTATCAAGGAGATTAAACTTTCAGGTTAAGTATATACAGCAGAGAAAGTGAGCATGAATTTATTCCAGGACACAAGTCAGATTACACTGGTGAAGAATGGAGTCCCTATCGACTTGTGTAGTGACTTGTGCAAGTAAGATCACTACCTGCCTCAGGCATGATAGTGCAATATAAAAACTTATCATGTAATGTTCTTCATTTATAATGAAAAGCAGGAAAGTGAAAAACAAAGCTTGGTCCTAATACAGTAATGTATTTAATGTGCTTTTTGGAATAGTATTCGTCTGTGCTATGATATCCATCTCTGATACAAGATGACATTTTTGATACAAGAGGCATCAAAATACATTTCCTGCCTTCAACAAACTTAAGCTCAGGCTCATTCTCAGCTAGAGATGGTGTCTTTATAGGTAGCATGTTTTGATGCATGTTTGTCTTCCATGTATAAATCTGTGCCTTCACAGTTTAATTACATGCCAGGTGTAGCACACCTAAGACACATTTTTCACAGTGTTCGTTTATGATGTTTGGCAGCGGCACAGAATCACAGAATCAAGCAGGTTGGAAGAGACCTCAGGGATCATCGAGTCCAACCATTGCCCTGACACCACCCTGTCAACTAGATCATGGCACTAAGTGCCATGTCCAGTCTTTTCTTAAACACCTCCAGAGATGGTGACTCCAACACCTCCCCGGGCAGCCCATTCCATTAATTTAATGTTCTCATCACACTGAATCAAAGTGCCTTACAATGAAATAATACATAGCTTTCACTTTACTACCTACCCCATAACTCTGAGTCTCTGATGGCTGTTAAAAATCAGGGTCCTGAACCTGGCAGGTGTCATATTTAATGTATGTGCAGTCACATTCCAAACAAATGGCTATACTCAAAAAACAAGCTAATCATTCTTCTGAATAGAAGTATCTGCACCTGTACTTACAGTCCACTTTGGACCACAGAAGAGATATTCCTTGGAAAGATTGTCTATACAGTCCATTACTTTTGTTCAGACATTCAGCCTTTCTACAAAATCATAGATCTTGCTCTTTGCTGGGAACTCAGTGCAATACGGAGGGCAAGATTCTGCTTTTTATGGCATAGTATTCCTGCACTGTAAACAGAACTAATCGTCCAAATTTTTCAATTAGTCTACCTACATTATAGCCACATTCCGAAACAGCAATCAGATAAATTCAGCAGGCAAGAGGAAGCTGGGTCAGATGCAAGCCCAGTGCAAAAACAACAGCTCCAGTTGGTTCAGAGTTTGAATCTCAGGCAAACCTTGAACTACACTTTCATGTCAAGTGCTGCATAACAGCTAAGGGACACTGTGGGGGATATCCTCCCACCCTAAACAGGAAACCTCCAGCACATTCCTAGACAAACTGGAGTGGTGGTGGGGGAAATCAGCCTTCTGAAAACCAACCATTTGGCAACTTTTCCTAAAAACAAATAAAAAATATTTGTTCCCTGAAAGATAACCAGGAGCCACTTTCTGTGCTACCTGACTGCATGTATCCATTCCGTTTGTGCTGTTCATTATGCAATACCTTGGAGCACTGACAAATACCAGGTGGGAGATGACTAAAGAGTCATTATAGAATCTCCACCCTGTGTGATACTTCCCAAATTTGCACTAAATCTCAGGGCTGATTGCTAAGCCTGGAAGATAATAACTGTTTTAATAGCTTAAAGTAGATTGAAAGCGTTTATGGCTGAGCTATAGCAAGACAGCAGCAAAACTGTATAATTTATTAGCAAACCAGGTCAGAGTAATTTTTCTTTTTTAAAAGATGCATTCGAGTTCCCCAAGACATGAACAAAAAAAATTCTAGAACATCTTAGTACTCATTAGGTAAGTGAAAGTAAGTATAAACTTAGTTGTATTGCATTCAAGATCTGTAGCCTTTCATTAATCAGTCCCTTTTTATGGTTCTAGATATAATTTCTCACACATAGAGCACAAAGAATACCTTTGAAACAAAAAGTTCCCAAGTAAGGTTTAATGCTTTCAGAGCTGAGTTACTTACAGACCGATTTTCAGTGGTGCTCAACACATAACACTTTCACTGTAATTCGTATAAGCACAGGACCAGTGAATCAGATCATTAAATCCCATTGGTGATAATTTAAGAAAATTCTTGTCTACTTCTGTCTAAGAAAAGAGTTATCAGTTTGCTTTTCTCTGTATTTCTTTAAAGGGACATTAAGATGTTACTCACTGATAATTCTGGTACAAAGAAAGGAATAAGCATATTGACATTCATTCCAGCAAATTAA
>NW_027167528.1:0-25411 GCF_013368605.1 Nyctibius grandis
GCCCTTCTGGGGGGGTCCCAGGGCCCTATAGAGTAAGGGAGACCCTATAGGCCCTTTTAGGGGTGTCCCAGGCCCCTATAGGCCCTTCTGGGGGGGTCCCAGGGCCCTATAGAGTAGGGGAGATCCTATAGGTCCTTTTTAGGGGAGCCCAGGGCCCTATAGGGTAGGGGAGACCCTATAGGCCCTTTTAGGGGTGTCTCAGGGCCCTATAGGTCCTTCTGGGGGGATCCCAGGGCCCTATAGAGTAGGGGAGACCCTATAGACCCTTTGTAGGGGAGCCCAGGGCCCTACAGACCCTTTAGGGGTGTTCCAGGGCCCTATAGAGCCAGGGAGACCCTATAGGCCCTTTTAGGGGAGCCCAGGGCCCTATAGAGTAGGGGAGACCCTATAGGCCCTTTTAGGGGTGTCCCGGGGACCTATAGGCCCTTCTGGGGGGGGATCCCAGGGCCCTATAGAGCAGGGGAGACCCTATAGGTCCTTTTAGGGGTGTCCCAGGGCCCTACAGACCGTTTAGGGGAGCCCAGGGCCCTATAGAGCCAGGGAGACCCTATAGGCCCTTTGTAGGGGAGCCCAGGGCCCTATAGAGCAGCGAGGACCCTATAGGAACTTCTGGGGGGGGATTACAGGCACCTATAGAGCTGGGGAGACCCTATAGGCTTGTGGGGGAGTGTCCCAGGACCCTATAGAGTAGGGGAGACCCTATAGACCCTTTAGGGGTGTCACAGGGCCCTATAGGACCTTTTCGGGGTGTCCTATAGAGTAAAGGGAACCCTATAGACCCTTTAGGGGTATCCCAGGGCCCTATAGGCGTGAGGGCCGCCCTATAGATCTGAGAACATCCTATAGGTGCTCGGAGGGGTGTGCCAGGCCCCTATAGATCTATATGGGGAGGGGGGTTGTGTGTTTGAAGACCCTATAGGGAGACTGGGGTGGGTATAGGGAGGCATTAAGGGGGGGGGGGGTATAAAGGGGAGGGGTTCCTATAGGGGGGGTTCCTATAGGGGGTTACCTATAGGGGGGCACCTATAGGGGGTCACCTATAGAAAAGGGGATATATAGGGGCAGGGGGGTGGTGGGGAGGGGGGGTTCTAGGGGTCTATAGGGTCAGGGGGGCGGATGCCCTGGGGTGGGGGAGGGGGTTGGGGGGGTCTCTAGGGGGTGCCTATAGGGCAGATCTATAGGGGGTGTCTATAGGGGCCGGGGGGGGCCATGGCCTCGGTGCCCGTGTACTGCCTGTGCCGCCTGCCCTACGACGTCACCCGCTTCATGATCGAGTGCGACGGCTGCCAGGACTGGTTCCACGGCAGGTGGGCACTGGGAGGGCACTGGGAGGGACTGGGAGGGCAGTGGGAGGGATTGGGAGGGATTGGGAGAAGTCTGAGGGGCACTGGGAGGGACTGGGAGAAGAACTGGGGGCACTGGGAGGCACTGGGAGGCACTGGGAGGGAACTGGGAGGCACTGGGAGGCACTGGGAGGGACTGGGAGGCACTGGGAGGGACTGGGAGGGATTGGGAGGGGACTGGGGGGCACTGGGAGGGACTGGGAGGGCACTGGGGGGCAGTGGGAGGGACTGGGAGGGAGTGGGAGGAGTCGGGGGGGCACTGGGAGGGCACTGGGGGGCAGTGGGATGGACTGGAAGGGACTGGGAGAAGTCTGGGGGGCACTGGGAGGGACTGGGGGGGAAGTGGGAGGGACTGGGGGGCTATTGGGATGGACTGGAAGGGACTGAGAGAAGTCTGGGGGGCACTGGGGGGCACTGGGAGGGACTGGGAGGGACTGGGGGGCACTGGGAGGGACTGGAGGGCTACTGGGATGCACTGGGAGGGACTGGGAGAAGTCTGGGGGGCACTGGGAGGGACTGGGAGGGCACTGGGGGGCACTGGGATGGACTGGGATGGACTGGGGGGCCCTGGGATGGACTGGGGGGACTGGGATGGACTGGGGGGGATTGGGAGAAGTCTGGGGGGCACTGGGGGGCACTGGGAGGGACTGGGGGGGCACTGGGAGGGCACTAGGAGGGACTGGGAGGGCACTGGGAAGGCACTGGGGGGGGACTGGGGGCAGTGGGAGGGGCACTGGGGAGCACTGGGAGGGCACTGGGGGGCGTCTGGGAGGGACTGGGAGGGCACTGGGGGGCAGTGGGATGGACTGGGGGGCACTGGGAGGGACTGGGAGGGCACTGGGGGGCAGTGGGAGGGACTGGGAGGGAGTGGGAGGAGTCTGGGGGGCACTGGGAGGGCACTAGGGGGGCAGTGGGAGGGACTGGAGGGCTACTGGGATGGACTGGGAGGGACTGGGAGAAGTCTGGGGGGCACTGGGAGGGACTGGGAGGGCATTGTGGGGCAGTGGGATGGACTGGGATGGACTGGAGGGCTACTGGGATGGACTGCAGTGCTACTGGGATGGACTGGGAGGGATTGGGAGAAGTCTGGGGGGCACTGGGGGGCAGTGGGAGGGACTGGGGGGGCACTGGGGGGCAGTGGGAGGGACTGGGAGGGCACTGGGAAGGCACTGGGGGGGTACTGGGGGGCAGTGGGAGGGACTGGGAGGGCACTGGGGGGCAGTGGGAGGGACTGGGAGGGCACTGGGGGGCACTGGAATAGAGTGGAGGGCTACTGGGAGGGACTGGGGAGCACTGGGAGGTGCTGGGAGGGCACTGGGGGGCACTGGGAGGGCACTGGGAGGGACTGGGAGGCTACTGGGAGGGCACTGGGGGGCAGTGGGATGGACTGGGAGGCTACTGGGAGGGTACTGGGGGGCAGGGGGATGGACTGGGAGGCTACTGGGAGGGCACTGGGGGGCTACTGGGATGGACTGGGGGGGACTGGGGGGCAGTGGGATGGACTGGAGGGCTACTGGGATGGACTGGAGGGCTATTGGGATGGACTGGGAGGGACTGGGAGGAGTCTGGGGGGCACTGGGATGGACTGGGGGGCTACTGGGATGGACTGGGAGGGATTGGGAGAAGTCTGGGGGGCACTGGGAGGAGTCTGAGGGGCACTGGGATGGACTGGAGGGCTACTGGGATGCACTGGGAGGGATTGGGAGAAGTCTGGGGGGCAATGGGAGGGTGCTGGGAGGAGTCTGAGGGGCACTGGGATGGACTGGAGGCCTACTGGGATGGACTGTGAGGGATTGGGAGAAGTCTGGGGGGCACTGGGAGGGTGCTGGGAGGAGTCTGAGGGGCACTGGGATGGACTGGAGGCCTACTGGGATGGACTGGGAGGGATTGGGAGAAGTCTGGGGGGCACTAGGGGGCAGTGGGAGGCACTGGGAGGGCACTGGGAGGGACTGGGAGGGATTGGGAGAAGTCTGGGAGGGCGCTGGGAGGGACTGGGAGGGCACTGGGAGGGCACTGGGGGGCAGTGGGAGGGACTGGGAGGGCACTGGGGGGCACTGGGATGGACTGGAGGCCTACTGGGATGGACTGGAGGACTACTGGGATGTACTGGAGGGCTACTGGGATGGACTGGGAGGGCACTGGGAGGGCACTGGGATGGACTGGGAGGGCACTGGGGGGCACTGGGATGGACTGGGATGGACTGGAGGGCTACTGGGATGGACTGGAGGGCTACTGGGATGGACTGGGAGGGATTGGGAGAAGTCTGGGGGGCACTGGGAGGAGTCTGAGGGGCACTGGGAGGGACTGGGGGGCTACTGGGATGGACTGGAGGGTGACTGGGAGGGATTGGGAGAAGTTTGGGGGGCACTGGGATGGACTGGGAGGGACTGGGAGAAGTCTGGGGGGCACCTGGAGGGTCTGGGAGGGCACTGGGGGCATGGGGAGGGACTGGAGGGCTACTGGGGTGGACTGGGAGGGACTGGGAGACACTGGGAGGCTACTCTGGGTTACTGGGAGATACTGGGGGGACACTGGGCAAACTGGGAGTAACTGGGAGGTGCTTCGGGACCTCAGTGCCTGGGGTTCTGGGGCCTGGGGTGTACGGGGGGTTACTGGGAGGGTACAGGAGGTTACTGGGAGGTACTGGGAGGGTACAGGGGGTTACTGGGAGGTACTGGGGGGGTTATTGGGAGGTACTGGGGGGACACTGGGCAAACTGGGAGTAACTGGGAGGTGCTTCGGGACCTCAGTGCCTGGGGTTCTGGGGCCTGGGGTGTATGGGGGGTTACTGGGAGGGTATGGAGGGTTACTGGGAGGTACTGGGAGGGTATGGGGAGTTACTGGGAGGTACTGGGGGGGTTACTGGGAGGTACTGGGAGGTACTGGGAGGCACTGGGAGGCCTGAGGTGCGGCGCCCCCGCAGCTGCGTGGGGGTGGAGGAGGAGGCGGCGGCCGACATCGACCTCTACCACTGCCCCAAGTGCGAGGTGCTGCGCGGCCCCTCCGTCAGTGAGTCCCCTATAGCGCTATACGGACCGGGGCCTATGGGGGGGGGGGGGGGGGGCTGGGCTGGGTGCCCTCTATAGGACCGAGTCTGGGCCATATAGGACCGGATCGGGGCCTTATGGGGCTGTATAGGACCGGATCGGGGCCGTATAGGGCCATATAGGACCAGTTCTGGGCCATATAGGGCCGTATAGGACTGGATCGGGGCCGTATAGGGCCATATAGAACCGGTTCGGGGCCGTATAGGACCAGATCTGGGTCATATAGGGTCAGATTGGGGCCTTATGGGGCCATATAGGACCAGTTCAGGGCCATATAGGGCCATACTAGGACCAGTTCGGGGCCGTATAGGGCCAGATCTGGGTCTTATAGGGTCATATAGGGTCATATCGGGGCCTTATAGGATCGGATTGGGGCCTTATAGGGCCATATAGAACCAGTTCGGGGCCGTATAGGACCGGATCGGGGTGTTATAGGGCCATATAGGTCCAGTTCGGGGCTGTATAGGACTGGATCGGGGCCTTATAGGGCCGTATAGGACTGGATTGGGGCCTTATGGGGCCGTATAGGACCAGATTTGGGCCGTATAGGGCCATATAGGGACCAGATCGGGGCCGTATAGGGCCATATAGGACCAGATCGGGGCCGTATAGGGCCATATAGGACCAGATCGGGGCCATATAGGGCCATATAGGACCAGATCGGGGTCATATAGGGCCGTATAGGACCAGTTCTGGGCCATATAGGGCCGTATAGGACTGGATCGGGGCCTTATGGGGCCGTATAGGACCAGATTTGGGCCTTATAGGGCCATATAGGTCCAGTTTGGGGCCTTATGGGGCCGTATAGGACCGGGTCAGGCTCTTATAGGGTCATATAGGACCAGATTGGGGCCTTATGGGGCTGTATAGAACCGGATTGGGGCCTTATAGGGCCATATAGAACCAGTTTGGGGCCATATAGGACCAGATCTGGGTCTTATAGGGTCATATAGGGTCATATCGGGGCCTTAAAGGGACGTATGGGGCCAGATCAGGGCCATATAGGACCAGTTTAGGGTCTTATAGGGCCGTATAGGACTGCATCGGGGCTTTATAGGGCCATATACAACCAGTTCGGGGCCTTATGGGGCCGTGTAGGACCGGATTGGGGCCTTATGGGGCCGTATAGGACTGGATCGGGGCCTTATAGGGCTGTATGGAGCCATATAGGACTGGATCGGGGCCGTATGGGGCCATATAGAACCAGTTCGGGGCCGTATAGGACCAGATCTGGGTCATATAGGGTTATATAGGGTCAGGTTGGGGCCTTATAGGGCCGTATAGGACCAGTTCGGGGCCGTATAGGACCAGGTCTGGGCCTTATGGGGCCATATAAATCCAGATCTGAGTCTTATAGGGCCATATAGGGCCATATAGATTCAGGTCTGGGCCTTATAGGGCCATATAGGGCCATATAGGTCCAGGTTTGAGCCTTATAGGGCCATATAGGACCATACAGGACCAGGTCTGGGCCTTATGGGGCCATATAGGATCAGATCTGGCCCTTATGGGGTGGGAGCTATATGGGGCGGGGGCCCTATAGGGCTGGGGCTCACTGGGCTGCTCGTCCTGGGGCCGTACGGCCCCTGGTCCATACGTGCCCCGGGCCCCTATGGATCCATACGTCCCCCGCAGTGAAGCGCCGCCGGGCCGCCCCGAAGGCGACGGAGCCGGAGCCGGGCCGCCCAGTCCGTACCGGTACGGCCCAGTTCGTCCGGGAGCTGCGGGGCCGCACCTTCCCCAGGTGAGGGGGCGCCTATAGAAACGGGCCCTATAGACCCTATAGGGACCACCTATAGGGCCGCTCTATAAGGGCTCAGCCCCGTATGGGCGGCGGGGAGGGTTTAGGGCCGGGCTGTATAGGGGCAGCCCCGGGGCGTTACAGGGTTGTGTCTTCCCTCCCTATAGATTCTATAGGTTCTATAGGGGCTGTGGGGTGCTGAGGAGGCTCTATAGGGACCATATAGGGGCTTTATGGTCTCTCTGGGCCCTATAAGGGTCATATGGCCTTGTAGAACCCTATAGGAACTGTATGGGACCTGTATAAGGTCCATATAGGTCAGTAGGGTGCTGTGGCGTCTGTTTTCTCTCCCTATAGGTTCTATAGGTTCTATAGGGGCTGTACAGCTTCAGGAGGCTCTGGGAGGACCATATAGGGGCTTTATGGTCTCTCTGGGCCCTATAAGGCCCATATAGTCTTGTAGAGCCCTATAGGGACCTTATGAGAGCTATATAAGGTCCATATAGGTCAGTAGGGTTGCTGTGGTGTATGTGTTCCCTCTCTATAGATTCTATGGGTTCTATAGGGCCTGTACAGCTTCAGGAGGCTCTGGGAGGACATATAGGGGCTTTATGGTCTCTCTGGGCCCTATAAGGGTCGTATGGCCTTGTAGAACCTTATAGGAACCGTTATGGGAGCTGTATAAGGTCCATATAGGTCAGTAGGGTGCTGTGGTGTCTGTGTTCCCTCCCTATAGGTTCTATAGGTTCTATAGGGCCTGTACAGCTTCAGGAGGCTCTGGGAGGACCATATAGGGGCTTTATGGTCTCTCTGGGCCCTATAAGGGTCGTATGGCCTTGTAGAACCCTATAGGAACCCCAGGAGAGCTATATAAGGTCCATATAGGTTAGTAGGGTGCTATGGTGTCGGTCTTCCCTCCCTATAGGTTCTATAGGTTCTATAGGGGTTGTACAGCTTCAGGAAGCTCTGGGAGGACCATATAGGGGCTTTATGGTCTCTCTGGGCCCTATAAGGCCCATATAGTCTTGTAGAGCCCTATAGGTACTGTATAAGAACAGTATAAGATCCATATAGGTCACTAGGGTGCTATAGGGGTGTCGGGATGGCCCTATAGGGGCTGTATGGGCTACCAGAGCCCTATAGGGGCTGTATGGGCTACCAGAGCCCTATAGGGGCTGTATGGTCCTTAGGGCCCTATAGGGACCCTATTAGAGCCCTATAGGGGCCGTACAGGCTGTCAGGGCGCTATAGGGGCTGTGTCACCCGTTGAGGCGCCATATGGGAACTGTATTAAGCCATTATGGGATCTATAGGAGCCGC
Source organism: Nyctibius grandis (assembly GCF_013368605.1). Taxonomy (NCBI): domain Eukaryota; kingdom Metazoa; phylum Chordata; class Aves; order Nyctibiiformes; family Nyctibiidae; genus Nyctibius; species Nyctibius grandis. The sequence goes on from NW_027167528.1 coordinate 7,452, forward strand.
GTCACCTCTTGGGCCACCGTAGAAGCTCTTCAAAGCCATTGTAGGACCTATAGGAGCTCCACCAGCCATTGGGCCACCATATAGCAGCCCTATATGGCCATTATGGGACATATAGACCCTGTATCATACTGTAGGGACTATATTAGGCCCTTATAGAATCTATAGGAGCCGCGTCACCCCTTGGGCCACCATAGAAGCTCTTTAGAGCCATTGTAGGACCTATAGAAGCTCCACCAGCCACTGGGCCACCATACAGCAGCCCTATATGGCCATTATGGGACTTATGGAACCTGTAGTCCACGTTAGACCTCTATAGGGACTATTTTAGGCCCTTATAGAATCTATAGGAGCCGTGTCACCCCTTGGGCCACCAAAGAAGCTCTTCAAAGCCATTGTGGGACCTATAGGAGCTCTACCAGCCAGTGGGCCACCATATAGCAGCCCTAGATGACCATTATGGAACTTATAGACCCTATAGTTCACGTTAGACCTCTATAGGATTTACATTAGGGCCTTATAGAATCTATAGGAGCCACGTCACCCCTTGGGCCACCATAGAAGCTCTTTCAAAGCCGTTTGTAGGACCTATAGGAGCTCCACCAGCCCTTGGGCCACCATATAGCAGCCCTATATGGCCATTATGGGACTTATAGACTCTATAGTCCATGTTAGACGTCTATAGGGTCTACATTAGGCCCTTATAGAATCTATAGGAGCCGTGTCACCCCTTGGGCCACCATAGAAGCTCTTCAAAGCCATTGTAGGACCTATAGGAGCTCCACCAGCCATTGGGCCACCATATAGCAGCCCTATATGGCCATTATGGGACTTATAGACCCTATAGTCCACGTTAGTCGTCTATAGGGTCTACATTAGTTTCTTATAGAATCTATAGGAGCCACATCACTCCCAAACCCACCCCAGGACCCCTCCGCTGCCCTCGTGGCACCTCCCCGACCATCTCCAGATGTTCCTCAAAAACCCCTCTTAGCTCCACAGGAGGCGGGAGGGCCGCGGCGGGGGGGGCCTATAGGGTCTCTATAGGGTTTCTATAGGGTCCTCCGTCCCCTATAGCGCCGACGAGGTGCTGCTGCGGCCCAGCGGGGCCCAGCTGACGGTGGGAGTACCTGGAGGAGAAGACCTTCAGCGTCCCCATCTTGGTGGCCCGCAAAGAAGGCTTGGGCATGACCTTACCCCCCCCCACCTTCACCCCACGGGACGTGGAGCATTATGTGGGTGAGTCAGGGTGGGGGGGGGGTCTGGGTGGGGGTCAGGGTGGGGGTCCGGGTGCCGATTCTATAGGGGCTCGGGGTGGGGTGGGGGTCGGGGTGACCTATAGGGGCCGAGAAGGTCATCGACGTCATCGACGTGGGGCGGCAAGCGGACTGCAGGATGCGGCTCGGGGACTTCGTGGCCTACCTGGGGGCGGCCCGGCCTGCGACCGCGTGCTCAACGTCATCAGCCTGGAGTTCTCCGACACGCGGTGGGTGACGGGGACCCTCCCAGTATATCCCAGTATGGCCCAGTAACCCCAGAGCGTCCCTGGTACTTCCTAGAACATCCCCAGTCTCCTCCCAGGTCATCCCTGGTCTCCTCCCATGGGACATCTCCCACCCTGGGGACCTCCCCAGGGACCGCTGTCGCCTCCCCTGGGAGGTCTTGGGTGACCAGGGACCTTCCCCAGTATCTCCCAGTATGGCCCAGTAACCCCCAGAGCATCCCTGGTACCTCTAGAACGTCCCCAGTCTCCTCCCAGAACATCCCTGGTCTCCTCCCATGGGTCATCCCTGGTGTCCCCCCACCCTGGGGACCTCCCCAGGACCGCTGTCACCCCTCCTGGGGGGTCTTGGGACACCAGAGCCGCTCCCAGTATCTCCCAGTATGGCCCAGTAAGCCCCAGAGCGTCCCTGGTACTCCTAGAACGTCCCCCAGTCTCCTCCCAGGTCATCCCTGGTCTCCTTCCAGAACATCCCTGGTCTCTTCCCATGGGTCATCCCTGGTGTCCCCCACGCTGGGAACCCCCCCAGGACCACTGTCACCCCTCCTGGGGGGTCTTGAGTCACCAGAGCCCCTCCCAGTATCTCCCAGTATGGCCCAGTAACCCCCAGAGCATCCCTGGTACTCCTAGAACATCCTCAGTCTCCTCCCAGGTCATCCCTGGTCTCCTCCTATGGGTCATCCCTGGTGTCCCCCCACCCTGGGACCTCCCCAGGACCACTGTCATCCCTCCTGGGGGGTCTTGAGTCACCAGAGCCCCTCCCAGTATCTCCCAGTATGGCCCAGTAACCCCCAGAGCATCCCTGGTACTCCTAGAACATCCTCAGTCTCCTCCCAGGTCATCCCTGGTCTCCTCCCGTGGGTCATCCCTGGTGTCCCCCCACCCTGGGGACCTCCCCAGGACCATTGTCACCCCTCCTGGGGGGTCTTGGGACACCAGAGCCCCTCCCAGTATATCCCAGTATGGCCCAGTAACCCCCAGAGCATCCCTGGTACTCCTAGAACGTCCCCAGTCTCCTCCCAGGTCATCCCTGGTCTCCTCCTGTGGGTCATCCCTGGTGTCCCCCCACCCTGGGGACCTCCCCCAGACCACTGTCACCCCTCCTGGGGGGTCTTGGGACACCAGAGTCCCTCCCAGTATCTCCCAGTATGGCCCAGTAAGCCCCAGAGCGTCCCTGGTACTCCTAGAACGTCCTCAGTCTCCTCCCAGGTCATCCCTGGTCTCCTCTTATGGGTCATCCCTGGTGTCCCCCCACCCTGGGGACCTCCCCAGGACCGCTGTCACCTCCCCTGGGGTGTCTTGGGTGACCAGGGACCTTCCCAGTATCTCCCAGTATGGCCCAAGTAACCCCCAGAACATCCCCTGGTACCTCTAGAAAGTCCCCAGTCTCCTCCCAGGTCATCCCTGGTCTCCTCCAGAACATCCCTGGTCTCCTCCCATGGGACATTCTCCCACCCTGGGGACCTCCCCAGGACCATTGTCACCCCTCCTGGGGGTCTTGGGACACCAGAGCCCCTCCCAGTATATCCCAGTATGGCCCAGTAACCCCCAGAGCATCCCTGGTACTTCTAGAACATCCTCAGTCTCCTCCCAGGTCATCCCTGGTCTCCTTCCAGAACATCCCTGGTCTCCTCCCATGGGACATCCCCCACCCTGGGGACCTCCCCAGGACCATTGTCACCCCTCCTGGGGTGTCTTGGGTGACCAGGGACCTTCCCAGTATATCCCAGTATGGCCCAGTAACCCCCAGACCGTCCCTGGTACCCGTAGAACGTCCCCAGTCTCCTCCCAGGTCATCCCTGGTCTCCTCCCATGGTCATCCCTGGTGTCCCCCCACCCTGGGGACCTCCCCAGGACCACTGTCACCCCTCCTGAGGTGTCTTGGGTGACCAGAGCCTCTCCCAGTATATCCCAGTATGGCCAGTAACCCCCAGAGCATCCCTGGTACCTCTAGAACGTCCCCATTCTCCTCCCAGAACATCCCTGGTCTCCTCCCATGGGTCATCCCCTAGTGTCCCCCCACCCTGGGGACCTCCCAGGACCATTGTCACCCCTCCTGGGGGGTCTTGGGACACCAGAGTCCCTCCCAGTATCTCCCAGTATGGCCCAGTAACCCCCAGAGCATCCCTGGTACTCCTTAGAACATCCTCAGTCTCCTCCCAGGTCATCCCTGGTCTCCTCCCATGGGTCATCCCTGGTGTCCCCCCCACCCTGGGGACCTCCCCAGGACCATTGTCACCCCTCCTGGGGTGTCTTGGGTGACCAGGGACCTTCCCAGTATCTCCCAGTATGGCCCAGTAACCCCCAGAGCGTCCCTGGTACTCCTAGAAGGTCCCTGGTCTCCTCCCAGAACATCCCTGGTCTCCTCCCATGGGTCATCCCTAGTGTCCCCCCCACCCGGGGACCTCCCCAGGACCACTGTCACCCCTCCTGGGGTGTCTTGGGTGACCAGGGACCTTCCCAGTATATCCCAGTATGTCCCAGTAAGCCCCCAAGAGCATCCCCAGGCCATCCCTCCTCCTCCCCTATGGAACATTTCAGGTCCCCCCTATCCCAGGGACCCCCCTGGGTCCCCCCCACCCCCAAGGACCCCCCCAGGGACCACCCCAGGGACCCCCCCCATCCCCAGGGACCCCCTGGGTCCCCCCCACCCCCAAGGACCCCCCCAGGGACCCTCCCCCCATCCCCAGGGACCCCCCTGGGTCCCCCCCACCCTCAATTCCCCCCCAGGGACCCCCCCCACCCCCAGGGACCCCTTGGGTCCCCTCCACCCCCAAGGACCCCCCCCAGGGACCCCCCTTGGGTCCCCCCCATCCCCAGGGACCCCCCCAGGGACCCCCCCCCCATCCCCAGGGACCCCCCTGGGTCCCCCCCACTCCCAAGGACCCCCCCAGGGACCCCCCCAGGGACCCCCCCCCACCCCCAATTCCCCCCCCCAGGGACCCCCCCATCCCCAGGGACCCCCCCAGGGACCCCCCCCACCCCAAGACCCCCCCAGGGACCCCCCCCATCCCCAGGGACCCCCTGGGTCCCCCCCACCCCCAAGGACCCCCCCAGGGACCCTCCCCCCCATCCCCAGGGACCCCCCTGGGTCCCCCCCACCCTCAATTCCCCCCCAGGGACCCCCCCCACCCCAGGGACCCCTTTGGGTCCCCTCCACCCCCAAGGACCCCCCCCCAGGGACCCCCTTGGGTCCCCCCCATCCCCAGGGACCCCCCCAGGGGACCCCCCCCCTATCCCCAGGGACCCCCCCAGGGACCCCCCCCCCTATCCCCAGGGACCCCCCTGGGTCCCCCCCCACCCCCCAATTCCCCCCCAGGGACCCCCCCCCCACCCCCAGGGACCCCCCAGGGACCCCCCCCATCCCCAGGGACCCCTCTGGGTCCCCCCCAGCCCCAATTTACCCCCCCAGGGACGCCCCCAACCCCCAGGACCCCCAATCCCTCCCATCCCCCCCCTTACCTCCCACCTCCCCCAATTTTAGGCCCCCCCCAAGGTTGGGGGGGGTCTCCTCACCCCATAAACCCCCCCCCCACCCCATGGGGGGGGTCCCCCCCCCCAATTCCCCCCCCCCCCCAGAGAGACCCCCCCCCCCACCCCAGGGACCCCCCAATCCCCCCCCATGCCCCCCCCTTACCTCCCACCTCCCCAATTTAGGCTCCCCCAAGGTTGGGGTGCGTGTGGGGGTCTCCTTCACCCCATAAACCCCCCCCCACCCCATTGGGGGGGGTCCCCCACCCCAATTCCCCCCCCCCCAGGGACCCCCCACCCCCAGGGACCCCCCAATCCCCCCCCATCCCCCCCCTTACCTCCCACCTCCCCCAATTTTAGTCTCCCGCAAGGTTGGGGGTGCGTTGTGTGGGGTCTCTCACCCCATAACCCCCCCCCCCCCCCCCAATTTCCCCCCCCCACCCCAATTTACCCCCCTAACCCCCTTTTCCAGCCTCTCCAACCTGGTGGAGACCCCCTAGAATCGTCCGGGAAACTCTCGTGGGTGGAAAACCTGTGGCCGGGGGAGTCGGCGTCGCGAGCGGTTCCGAGCGTGCAGAAGTACTGTCTGATGGGGGCCCGCGACAGCTACACCGACTTCCACATCGACTTCGGGGGCCCCTCCGTCTGGTACCACGTCCTCAGGGTACGCTGGGGGTCGGGGGGGGGGGGTTTGGGGTGGGTATGGGTGGGTGGGGGGGTTTGGGGTGGGTAGAGGGGGTTTTAGAGGGATTTGGGGGGATTTGGGGGGTTAGAGGGTGACTAGAAGGGGTTTAGGGGGGGTGTAGGGGGATTTGGGGTGGTTAGAGGAGGTTTGGGGGGGATTTGGGGTGGGTGGAGGGGGTTTGGGGTGGGTAGAGGGGGTTGGGGGGAGGTTTGGGGGGGATTTGGGGATTAGAGGGGGTTTAGAGGGGGTTTGAGGGGGATTGGGGTGGGTAGAGGGGGTTTAGGGCGGGATTTGGGGGGTTACAGGGGGTTTAGGGGGGATTGGGGTGGGTAGAAGGGGTTTAGGGGGGATTTGGGGTGGGTAGAAGGGGTATAGGGGGGTTTAGGGGGATTTGGGGTGTCTAGAAGGGGTTTAGGGTGGGTTTAGGGGGGATTTGGGGTGGTTAGAGGGAGTTTGGGGGGATTTGGGGTGGGTGGAGGGGGTTTAGGGGGGATTTGGGGGGGTGGAGGGGGTTTGGGGGGGATTGGGGGGGTTATGGGGTGGCTAAAGGGGGTCTAGGGGGGATTTGGGGATGGATAGAGGGGGTTAGGGGGGATTTGTGGGGGCTATGGGGTGGATAGAGGGGGTTTAGGGGGGATTTGGGGGGCTATGGGGTGGGTAGAGGGGGTTTAGGGGGGATTTGGGGGGCTATGGGGTGGGTAGAGGGGGTTTAGGGGGGATTTGGGGGGTTAGAGGGTGGATAGAGGGGGTTTAGGGGGAGTTTAGGGGGATTTGGGGGCTATGGGGTGGGTAGAGGGGGTTTAGGGTGGGTTTAGGGAGGATTTGGGGGGCTGTGGGGTGGGTAGAGGGGGTTTAGGGGGGGTTTAGGGAGGATTTGGGGGCTGTGGGGTGGTTAGAGTGGGTTTGGAGGGGGTTTAGGGGGGATTTGGGGGCCTTTGGGGTGGGTAGAGGGGGTTTAGGGGGGTTAGGGGGAATTTCGGGGGCTATGGGGTGGGTAGAGGGGGTTTAGGGGGGATTTGGGGGGTTAGAGGGGGTTTAGGGGGATTTGGGTGGGTAGAAGGGGTTTAAGGGGGGATTTGGGGGGCTATGGGGTGGGTAGAGGGGGTCTAGGGGGGATTTGGGGATGGATAGAGGGGGTTTGGGGGGGATAGAGGGGGTTTAGGGGGGATTTGGGGGGTTATGGGTGGGTAGAAGGGGTTTAGGGGGAGTTTAGGGGGGATTTGGGGGGCTGCGGGGTGGTTAGAGGGGGTTTAGGGGGGGTTTAGGGAGGATTTGGGGGGCTGTGGGGTGGGTAGAAGGGGTTTAGGGGGGGTTTAGGGAGGATTTGGGGGGCTGTGGGGTGTTAGAGGGGGTTTAGGGGGGTTTAGGGGGGATTTGGGGGCTATGTGGTGGGTAGAGGGGGTTTGGGGAGGATTTGGGGGGCTATGGGGTGGGTAGAGGGGGATTAGGGGGGATTTGGGGGGCTATGTGGTGGCTAGAAGGGGTTTAGGGTGGGTTTAGGGAGGATTTGAGGGCCTATAGGGTGGCCCTCCCCTTGTTTTGGTGTCCCCCCTCCACCCTTGGTGTCCATCCCTTGCCCTTGGGGGTCCCACCCCCTCCTTTTGGGTTCCCTCCCCCTTTTGGGGTCCCCCCCCTTCTTTTGGGGTCCCCCCTCTACATTTAGGGTCTCCCCCTGCTATAGGGCGAGAAGATCTTCTACCTGGTGCCCCCACGCCCGCCAACCTGGCCCTCTTCGAGGCCTGGAGCAGCTCCCGCAACCAGGCCGAGCTCTTCTTCGGCGACCAAGTCGACCGCTGCTACCGCTGCCCCCTCCGCCAGGGCCAGACCCTCTTCATCCCCACCGGTAAGATTGGGGGGTGGGGGCTTTAGGGGACCCTAAAACCCCCCCCCCAGGTGACCCCCCCCGCCCCACATTTGCCCCCGGCGCAGGTTGGATCCACGCCGTGCTGACCCCCGTCGACTGCCTGGCCTTCGGGGGCAACTTCTTGCACAGCCTCAACATCGACATGCAGCTCAAGTAGGGGGGGTTTGGGGGGTATTTGGGGCGTGTTTGGGGTGTTTTTTTGGGTTTTGGGGTGTGTTTGGGGGGGTTTGGGGGGCTTCAGGGTGGTTTGGGGGGGATTTGGGGTGTTTTTTGGGGTTTTGGGGGTCTTTTGGGGGGGATTTGGGGTGGTTTTGGGGGGGCTTCAGGATGGTTTGAGAGGGTCTTTGTGGGTTTGGGGGGCTGTGGGGTGGTTTGGGGGGGTTTTGGGGGGATTTGGGGTGGTTTCTTGGGGTTTGGGGGAGTTTTGGGGGGCTTCAGGGTGGTTTGGGGGGATTTGGGGTAGTTTCTTGGGGTTTGGGGGGTTTGAGAGGGTCTTTGTGGGGTTTGGGGGGCTATGGGGTGGTTTGGGGGGATTTGGGGTAGTTTCTTGGGGTTTGGGGGGGTTTGAGAGGGTCTTTGTGGGGTTTGGGGGGGCTGTGGGGTGGTTTGGGGGGCTTTTGGGGGGCTTCAGGGTGGTTTTGGGGGGCTGTGGGGTAGTTTGGGGGCGCTGTGGGGCAATTGGGGGAGCTTTGGGGGGCTTCAGGGTGGTTTGGGGGGGATTTGGGGGAGTTTGGGGTGGTTTTGGGGGGCTGTGGGGTGGTTTGGGGTGGTTTTGGGGGGCTTTAGGGTGCCCCCTCCCCCCCAAGAGCCCCCCCAAATCCATGGGTGCCCCCCCCCCCCCCCCCCAGGGCGTACGAGCTCGAGAGGCGCCTCAGCACCGCCGACCTCTTCAAGTTCCCCAACTTCGAGACCGTCTGTTGGTACGTGGGGAGGCACCTCCTGGACACCTTCCGAGGTGGGTCTGCACCCAAACTTGGGTGGGGGGGGTCATGGGGGGGGTCTTCAGGCCCATCCTGGGGGGTCCTGAGGGTCCTCAACCTCATCTCAGGGGGGTTTGGGAGGTCCCAGCCCCATCCTGGGGGTCTTCAGGCCCATTCTGGGGGGGGTTGAGGGTCCTCAACCTCATCTCAGGGGGGTTTGGAGGCCCTCAACCTCATCTCAGGGGGGTTTTGGTGGTCCCAACCCCATCCTGGGGGTCTTCAGGCCCATTCTGGGGGGGGTTGAGGGTCCTCAACCTCATCTCAGGGGGGTTTTGGAGGTCCCAGCTCCATCCTGGGGGTCTTCAGGCCCATTCTGGGGGGGTTTGAGGGTCCTCAACCTCATCTCAGGGGGGTTTTGGAGGTCCCAGCCCCATCCTGGGCGTCTTTGGGGTCTTCAACCTCATTCTGAGGAGGTTCTTGGGGGTCTTTGGGGTCTTCAACCCCATTCTGGGGGGCTTGAGGGTCCTCAACCTCATCTCAGGGGGGTTTTGGAGGTCCCAACCCCATCCTGGGGTCTTCAAGCCCATTCTGGGGGGTTTGAGGGCCCTCAACCTCATCTCAGGGGGTTTTGGAGGTCCCAGCCCCATCCTGGGGGTCTTCAACCCCATTCCTGGGGGGGTTTGTGGGTCCTCAACCTCATCTCAGGGGGGTTTTGGAGGTCCCAGCCCCATCCTGGGGGTCTTCAAGCCCATTCTGGGGGGGGTTGAGGGTCCTCAACCTCATCTCAGGGGGCTTTTGGAGGTCCCAGCTCCATCTTGGGGGTCTTTGGGGTCTTCAACCCCATTCTGAGGAGGTTCTTGGGGTCTTTGGGGTCTTCAACCCCATTCTGGGGGGCTTGAGGGTCCTCAACCTCATCTCAGGGGGCTTTTGGAGGTCCCAACCCCATCCTGGGGGTCTTCAAGCCCATTCTGGGGGGGCTTGAGGGCCCTCAACCTCATCTCAGGGGGGCTTTGGAGGTCCCAGCTCCATCCTGGGGGTCTCTGGGTTCTTCAACCCCATTCTGAGGAGGTTCTTGGGGGTCTTTGGGGTCTTCAACCCCATTCTGAGGAGGTTCTTGGGGTCTTGGGGGTCTTCAACCCCATTCTGAGGAGGTTCTTGGGGGTCTTTGGGGTCTTCAACCCCATTCTGAGGAGGTTCTTGGGTGTCTTGGGGGTCTTCAACCCCATTCTGAGGAGGTTCTTGGGGTCTTGGGGGTCTTCAACCCCATTCTGAGGAGGTTCTTGGGGGTCTTGGGGTCTTCAGCCCCATTCTGAGGAGGTTCTTGGGGGTCTTGGGGGTCTTCACCCCCATTTTGGGGGGTCCTGGGGGCCCTCAACCTCATCTCAGGGGGGTTTTGGAGGTCCCAGCCCCATCCTGGGGGTCTTGGGGGTCTTCAACCCCATTCTGAGGACGTTCTTGGGGGTCTTTGGGGTCTTCAGCCCCTTTCTGAGGAGGTCTTGGGGGTCTTTGGGGTCTTCAACCCCATTCTGAGGAGGTTCTTGGGGGTCTTGGGGGTCTTCAACCTCATTCTGAGGAGGTTCTTGGGGGTCTTGGGGTCTTCAACCCCATTCTGGGGGGTCCTGGGGGCCCTCAACCTCATCTCAGGGGGGTTTTGGAGGTCCCAGCTCCATCTTGGGGGTCTCTGGGGTCTTCAACCCCATTCTGAGGAGGTTCTTGGGGGTCTTGGGGGTCTTCAACCCCATCCTGGGGGGGTTGAGGGTCCTCAACCTCATCTCAGGGGGGTTTTGGAGGTCCCAGCCCCATCCTGGGGGTCTCTGGGGTCTTCAACCCCATTCTGAGGAGGTTCTTGGGGTCTTGGGGGTCTTCAACCCCATTCTGGGGGGTCCTGGGGGTCCTCAACCTCATCTCAGGGGGTTTTGGAGGTCCCAGCTCCATCTTGGGGGTCTCTGGGTCTTCAACCCCATTCTGAGGAGGTTCTTGGGGGTCTTCGGGGTCTTCAACCCCATTCTGGGGGGCTTGAGGGTCCTCAACCTCATCTCAGGGGGGTTTTGGAGGTCCCAGCTCCATCTTGGGGGTCTCTGGGGTCTTCAACCTCATTCTGAGGAGGTTCTTGGGGGTCTTGGGGGTCTTCAACCCCATTCTGAGGAGGTTCTTGGGGGTCTTTGGGGTCTTCAGCCCCATTCTGGGGGGATTGAGGGTCCTCAACCTCATCTCAGGGGGGTTTTGGAGGTCCCAGCTCCATCTTGGTGGTCTTGGGGGTCTTCGCCCCCATTTTGGGGGGTCCCAGGGGGGTCTTTGGGGTCCCCAGCCCCATTTTGGGGTGGGGGGAGGGGTCTTTTGGGTGGGGGGTCCCTAAAATTTTGGGGTGTCCCCCCCAGGGCTGCGGGAGAACCGGCGGCACCCGGCCACCTACCTGCTGCGGGGGCCAAGGCGCTGACGGCCGCCTTCCGGGCCTGGACGAGGAAGGAGGTACTGGGGGGGGCTACTGGGGGGTACTGGGGGGCTACTGGGAGGATTTGGGGGGGTATTGGGGGGATTGGAGGGGGTAATGGGGGATTTGGGGGGGGTACTGGGGGGTATTGGGGTGCTATGAGGGGGTATTGGGGGGCTACTGGGGGATTTGGGGGGCTACTGGGGGATTTGGGGGGTACTGGGGGCTACTGGTGGGTATTGGGGGGGTACTGGGGGATTTGGGGGGCTACTGGGGGGTATTGGGGGGGCTACTGGGAGGATTTGGGGGGGCTACTGGGGGGTATTGGTGTGCTATGAGGGGGTATTGGGGGGCTACTGGGGGATTTGGGGGGGCTACTGGGGGGTATTGGGGGGCTACTGGGGGATTTGGGGGGGTACTGGGGGGCTACTGGGGGGATTTGGGGGGCTACTGGGGGGATTGGGAGGGCTACTGGGGATATTGGGGGCTACTGGGGGGATTTAGGGGGCTGCTGGGTGGTATTGGGGGGCTACTGGGGGGGACTACTGGGGGGTATTGGGGGGCTACTGGGGGTATTGGGGGCTACTGGGGATTTGGGGGGTACTGGGGTGCTACTGGGGGTTTTGGGGGGCTACTGGGGGGTATTGGAGTGCTATGGGGGTATTGGGGGCTACTGGGGGATTTGGGGGGCTACTGGGGGGTATTGGGGGACTACTGGGGGGTATTGGGGGCTACTGGGGGTATTGGGGCTACTGGGGGATTTGGGGAGGTACTGGGGGGCTATGGGGGGATTTGGGGGCTACTGGGGGATTTGGGGTGCTACTGGGGGGTTTGGGGGGGCTACTGGGGGATTTGGGGGGCTACTGGGGGGTATTGGGGGCTACTGGGGATTTGGGGGCTACTGGGGCGTTTGTGGGGGCTACGGGGGGTTTAGGGGGGCTACTGGTGGGATATTGGGGGGCTACTGGGGGGATTTGGGGGGCTACTGGGAGGTATTGGGGGCTACTGGGGATTTGGGGGGCTACTGGGGGGCATTGGGGGGCTACTGGGGCATTTGGGGGGCTACTGGTGGGATTTGGGGGGCTACTGGGGGGAATTGGGCTACTGGGGGGTTTGGGGGGGCTACTGGGGGTATTGGGGGGGGCCCAGTTTGGGGGGGGGTCTAGGGGGGGTCCTCCCAGTTTGTAACCCCCCCCCAAACTGGAGGTACTGGGAGAGCATCGAGCACGAGATCCCGAGACGGTGCGGCCGGGGCAGCTCATCAGGGAGCTGGCGAAGGAGACCCGGCTGGTGGAGGTGGGGGCACTGGGAGGCACTGGGAGGGGACTGGGAGGGTGTGGAGGGGACTGGGGGCACTGGGAGGGGACTGGGAGGCACTGGGAGGGGACTGGGGGGCACTGGGAGGGGACTGGGGGGCACTGGGAGGGGATTAGAGGGCACTGGGAGGGGACTGGGAGAGGTTGGGGGGATTGGAGGGTACTGGGAGGGGATTGGGAGGCACTGGGAGGGGATTAGGGGGCACTGGGATGCACTGGGAAGAGACTGGGAGAGATTGAGTGGGACTGGGAGGCACTGGGAGGGGACGGGGAGAGGTTGCGGGGGACTGGGGGGCACTGGGGAGGGGACTGGGGGGCACTGGGGACTGGGAGAGGTTGAGGGGCACTGGGAGGGGACTGGGAGGGGACTGGGAGGGGACTGGGAGGGGATTTGGGGCACTGGGAGCCACTGGGAGGGCACTGGGAGGGTACTGGGAGGAGGTTAGAGGGGACTGGGAGGCACTGGGAGGGGACTGGGAGAGGTTGAGGGGGACTGGGGAGCCCTGGAGGGCACTGGGAGGGTATTAGAGGGCACTGGGAGGGGACTGGGAGAGGTTGAGGGGGACTGGGGGGCACTGGGAGGCACTGGGAGGGACTGGAATGCACTGGGGGCACTGGGATGCACTGGGAGAGGGACTGGAAGAGATTGAGGGGGACTGGGAGGCACTGGGGGTGCTGTCAAGATGCTTTGGGAGGTTACTGGGAGAACTGGGAGTATACTGGGAGGCACTGGGGGGTTGTCAAGAAACTTTGGGGAGTTACTGGGAGGAACTGGGAAGTCCTTAAGAAGCTTTGAGGGTTACTGGAGAACTGGGAGGCACTGGGGGTCCTGAAAAAGCTTGAGGGATTTACTGGGAGGAAACTGGGAGGCACTGGGAGGTCGTCAAGAAACTTTGAGGGGTTACTGGAGAACTGGGAGGAACTGGGAAGTCCTTAAGAAGCTTTGAGGGGTTACGGGAGTAACTGGAGTAACTGGGAAGTCCTTAAGAAGCTTTGAGGGGTTACTGGGAGTAACTGGGAGGAACTGGGGGGTCGTCAAGAAGCTTTGAGGGGTTACTGGGAGGAACTGGGAGGCACTGGGAGGTCATTAAGAAGCTTTGGGAGGTTACTGGGAGGCACTGGGAGGCACTGGGAGGTCATTAAGAAGCTTTGAGGGGTTACTGGGAGTAACTGGGAGTAAGTGGGAGGCACTGGGAGGTCGTCAAGAAGCTTTGAGGGGTTACTGGGAGTTACTGGGAGTAACTGGGAGGCACCGGGGGGTTGTCAGGAAACTTTGAGGGGTTACTGGAAGGAAACTGGGAGGCACTGGGAGGTCATCAAGAAGCTTTGAGGGGTTACTGGGAGGAACTGGGAAGCACTGGGAGGTCGTCAAGAAGCTTTGAGGAGTACTGGGAGGAACTGGGAAGTCCTTAGAAGCTTTGAGGGGTTACTGGGAGGAACTGGGAGGCACTGGGGGGTTGTCAGAAGCTTTGAGGGGTTACTGGGAGGAACTGGGAGGTTCTCAGGAAGCTTTGGGAGGTTACTGGGAGGAACTGGGAGGCACTGGGAAGTCCTTAAGAAGCTTTGAGGGGTTACTGGGAGGAACTGGGAGGCACTGGGGGGTTGTCAGGAAGCTTTGAGGGGTTACTGGGGGTAACTGGGAGTTACTGGGGGGTTGTCAGGAAGCTTTGAGGGGTTACTGGGAGGAACTGGGAGGAACTGGGAGGTCATTAAGAAGCTTTGAGGAGTAACTGGGAGGCACTGGGGGGTCATTAAGAAGCTTTGAGGGTTACTGGGAGGAACTGGGAAGCACTGGGAGGCACTGGGAGGTCATCAAGAAGCTTTGAGGGGTTACTGGGAAGAACTGGGAGGAACTGGGAGGGACTGGGAGGTTGTCAAGAAGCTTTGAGGGTTACTGGGAGGAACTGGGAGTAACTGGGAGGTCCTGAAAAAGCTTTGAGGGCTTACTGGGAGTAACTGGGAGGCACTGGGAGGTCGTCAAGAAACTTTGAGGAGTTACTGGGAGGAACTGGGAGCAACTGGGAAGTCCTTAAGAAGCTTTGAGGCTTACTGGGAGGAACTGAGAGTAACTGGGAAGTCCTTAAGAAGCTTTGAGGGGTTACTGGGAGGAACTGGGGAGTAACTGGGAAGTCCTTAAGAAGCTTTGAGGGGTTACTGGGAGGCACTGAGAGTAACTGGGAAGTCCTTAAGAAGCTTGAGGGGTTACTGGGAGGAACTGGGAGTAACTGGGAGGTCCTGAAAAAGCTTTGAGGGGCTTACTGGGAGTTACTGGGAGTTACTGGGAGGTCATAAAGAAGCTCTGGGAGGTACTGGGGGGAACTGGGAGGAACTGGAAGTCCTTAAGAAGCTTTGAGGGGTTACTGGGAGGAACTGGGAGGCACTGGGGGGTTGTCAGGAAGCTTTTGAGGGGTTACTGGGAGGAACTGGGAGGTTCTCAGGAAGCTTTGGGAGGTTACTGGGAGGTTACTGGGAGGCACTGGGAAGTCCTTAAGAAGCTTTGAGGGGTTACTGGGAGGAACTGGGAGCACTGGGGGGTTGTCAGGAAGCTTTGAGGGGTTACTGGGAGGAACTGGGAGGAACTGGGAGGTCATTAAGAACCTTTGAGAAGTTACTGGGAGTAACTGGGCGGTTATTAAGAAGCTTTGAGGGGTTACTGGGAGGAACTGGGAGGCACTGGGAAGTCCTTAAAGCTTTGAGGGGTTACTGGGAGGGACTGGGAGTAACTGGGAGGTCATCAAGAAGCTTTGAGGGGTTACTGGAGTAACTGTGAGTAACTGGGAGGCACTGGGGGGTCATTAAGAAGCTTTGAGAGGTTACTGGGAGGAACTGGGAGGCACTGGGAGGTCATCAAGAAGCTTTGGGGGGTTACTGGGAGTAACTGGAGTAACTGGGAAGTCCTTAAGAAGCTTTGAGGGCTTACTGGGAGGAACTGGGAGTAACTGGGAGGTCATCAAGAAGCTTTGAGGGGTTACTGGGAGTAACTGTGAGTAACTGGGAGGCACTGGGGGGTCATTAAGAAGCTTTGAGAGGTTACTGGGAGGAACTGGGAGGCACTGGGAGGTCATCAAGAAGCTTTGGGGGTTACTGGAGTAACTGGGAGTAACTGGGAAGTCCTTAGAAGCTTTGGGGGGTTACTGGGAGTAAGTGGGACTAACTGGGAGGCACTGGGGGGTCATCAAGGAGCTTTGAGGAGTTACTGGGAGGAACTGGGAGTTACTGGGAGGTCGTCAAGAAGCTTTGAGGGTTACTGGGAGTTACTGGGAGTAACTGGGAGGCACTGGGGGGTTGTCAGGAAGCTTTGAGGGTTACTGGGAGGAACTGGGAGGCACTGGGAGGTCATCAAGAACCTTGAGAGGTTACTGGGAGGAACTGGGAGGAACTGGAAGGTTCTCAGGAAGCTTTGAGGAGTTACTGGAGGAACTGGGAAGTCGTTAAGAAGCTTTGAGGGCTTACTGGGAGGAACTGGGACGGCTGGGGGGTTGTCAGGAAGCTTTGAGGGGTTACTGGGAGGAACTGGGAGGAACTGGGAGGTTCATTTAAGAAGCTTGAGGAGTTACTGGGAGTAACTGGAGTAACTGGGGGGTCATTAAGAAGCTTCAGGAGGTTACTGGGAGAAACTGGGAGCAACTGGTGCCAACTGGGCGGTACTGGGAGCCCCTCTCCCCCCCAGGACCTGTTCCAGCAGAGCGCCAGGGAAGCCGGGGCCCCCCTTTGGCCCCCCCCGGGGGGTGCCCCCCCCCCCCAGGGACCCCCCCCCCGAGGACGGGGGCACCCCCCCCGCCCCCCCCCCCCCCCCGGGGGGGCCCCCCCCCCCCCCCCCCGACGAGGTGAGGGGCACAGTTGGGTGGGGGGGGGGTGGGATTTGGGGTGGGGGGGGGGGTTGGGGACCCCCCCCCTAATTCTGGGTGCCCCCCCCACCCAGCATGACCCAG
The DNA here is from genome assembly GCF_013368605.1 of Nyctibius grandis. Classification (NCBI taxonomy): domain Eukaryota; kingdom Metazoa; phylum Chordata; class Aves; order Nyctibiiformes; family Nyctibiidae; genus Nyctibius; species Nyctibius grandis. Next base: position 23,569 of record NW_027167528.1, read on the forward strand.
TAAGTTCCCAGTCCCGAGGGAGACGGACCCCGAGTCGGAGGGAGACCCCCCCCTGCGCTGGCCAATGGCGGGGCTCGGTGCGGGGGGGTCGGGGGGGTACCGGCGTGGGCCTACTGGGGGCACTTGGAGGGGTCTCAGAGGGGTTTTAGGGGGGCTGGGAGGGACTGGCGGGGCTACTGGGGGCTACGGGGGGCTGGCAGGGCGTCCTCTCAGAGGGGGTTGGAGGGGCTGGGGAGCTGTTGGGGGACTGGGGGGCTACTGGGGTGAGGCTACTGGGGGGGATTGGCGAGGGGTCTCAGAGGCGGATTGGGGGCTGGGGAGGGACTGGGGGGCTACCTGGTGGGCACTGTGAGGGGTCTCAGAGGGTTTTAGGGGGGCCTGGGGAGGGCCTGGCGGGGCTACTGGGGCGCTGGAGGGGCTCCAAGACGGGGGTTGGGGGCTGGGGAGGGACTGGGGGCTACTGGGCGGGCTGGGAGGGGTCTTCAGAGGGGGTTGGGGGGCTGGGGAGGACTGGGGGGCTACTGGCGCGGGCTACTGGGGGGGCATGGAGGGAGTCTCAGAGGGGGTTGGGGGGGCTGGGGAGGGACTGGGGGGCTACTGGGGGCTACTGGGGGGTCCCTTGGGGGGTTGGGGGGGCTGGGGGAGGGACTGGGGGGCTACTGGGGGGGCTGGGAGGGGTCTCAGAGGGGTTTTAGGGGGGCTGGGGAGGGACTGGGGGCTACTGGGGGCACTGGGAGGGGTCTCAGGGGGGGTTGGGGGGCTGGGGAGGGACTGGGGAGCTGTTGGGGGGACTGGGGCTACTGGGGGGCTACTGGGGGGTCTGGGAGGTGTCTCAGAGGGGTTTGGGGGGGCTAGGGAGGGACTGGGGAGCTGTTGGGGGGACTGGGGGTACTGGGGGGCTACTGGGGGCTGGGAGGGGTCTCAGAGGGGTTTTAGGGGGCTGGGGAGGGACTGGGGGCTACTGGGGCACTGGGAGGGGTCTCAGGGGGGTTGGGGGGGCTGGGGAGGGACTGGGGGGCTACTGGGGGGGCTGGGAGGGTTCTCAGAGGGGTTTTAGGGGGGCTGGGGAGGGACTGGGGGGCTGTTGGGGGGACTGGGGCTACTGGGGGGGCTGGGAAGGGTCTCAGAGGGGGTTGGGGGGGCTGGGGAGGAAACTGGGGGGCTACTGGGGGGCTACCTGGGGGGGTCCCTTGGGGGGTTGGGGGGGCTGGGGGAGGGACTGGGGGCTACTGGGGGGCTGGGAGGCGTCTCAGAGGGGGTTGGGGGGGCTGGGGAGGACTGGGGGGCTACTTACTGGGGGGGTCCCTTGGGGGGGGCTGGGAGGGACTGGGGAGCTGTTGGGGGGACTGGGGGCTACTGGGGGCTACTGGGGGGGCTGGGAAGGGTCTCAGAGGGGTTGGGGGGTCTGGGGAGGGACTGGGGGCTACTGGGGGGCTACTGGGGGGGTCCCTTGGGGGGTTGGGGGGCTGGGGAGGGACTGGGGGCTACTGGGGGGCTACTGGGGGGGCTGGGAGGCGTCTCAGAGGGGGTTGGGGGGGCTGGGGAGGGACTGGGGGGCTACTGGGGGGCTACTGGGGGGGTCCCTTGGGGGGTTGGGGGGCTGGGGAGGGACTGGGGGGCTACTGGGGGCTACTGGGGGGTCCCTTGGGGGGTTGGGGGGGCTGGGGAGGGACTGGGGGACTGGGGGGCTACTGGGGGGGCTGGGAGGGGTCTCAGAGGGGGTTTGGGGGGGCTGGGGAGGGACTGGGGGGCTACTGGGGGGTCCTAGAGGGGACTGGGGGCTACTGGGGGGCTACTGGGGGGGTCCTTTGGGGGGTTTGGGGGCTGGGGGGGTCCTGAGGGG
>NW_027167529.1:0-25201 GCF_013368605.1 Nyctibius grandis
AGAGTAAATAGAGGAGGAGGAGGGAGGAAGAAGAAGGGGAGAGGGAGGGGGGAGAAGGAGGAGGGAGGGAGAGGATGAAGAGGGGGAGGAGGAGGGAGAGGATGAAGAGAAGGGCAGGAGGAGAAAGGGAGAGGAAGGAGAGAGGGAGGAGAGCAAATATGGAGGAGGGAAGAAGAAGGGGAGAGGGAGGGGGGAGGGGAGAGGGAGGGGGGGAGAAGGAAGAGGGAGGGAGAGGATGAAGAGGGGGAGGAGGAGAAGGAAGGAAGAAGAAAGGGAGAGGGAGGGGAGAGGATGAAGAGAAGGCCAGGAGGTGGAGGGAGAGGAAGGAGAGAGAGATCAGAGTAAATATAGAGGAGGAAGAGGAGAGAAGAAGAAAAAGAAGGGGAGAGGGAGGGGAGAGGAAATAGAAGAAGAGAGAGGAAGAGGAGAGGATGAAGAGGGGTAGGAGGTGAAGAAGAAGGGAGGAAGAGGAAGGGGAGAGGATGAAGAGGGGCAGGAGGAGGAGGGAGGGAGGGAGAGTAAATATAGAGGAGGAGGAGGGAGAGGAAGGGGAGAGGATGAAGAGAGGGGCAGAGGGCAGGGGGAGAAGAAGGAGAGAGGGAGGGGAGAGCAAATAGAGCAGAAGGAGGAGGGAGGGAGAGGCAGGGGAGAGGCAGGGGAGGAGGAGGAAGGGGAGAGGGGCAGGAGGAGGAGGAGGGAGGGAGGGAGAGGAAGGACAGTAAATGAGGAGGAGGGAGGAAGAAGAGGGAGGGGGGAAGAGGAGAGGATGAAGAGGGGCAGGAGGAGAAGAAGGGAGGGAGAGGAGGAGAGAGGAAGGAGAGCAAATATAGAGGAGAAGAGGAAGAAGAAGAAGGGGAGAGGGAGGGGAGAGGAAATAGAGGAAGAGGAGGGAGGGAGGAAGAGGAGAGGATGAAGAGGGGCAGGAGGAGGAAGAAGAGGAGGAGGGGGGGAGGATGAGAGAGGGGCAGGAGGAGGAGGAGGGAGAGGAAGGGGAATAAATATAGAGGAGGAGAAGAGGGGGAAGAAGGGGAGAGAAAGCGGAGAGGAAATAGAGGAAGAGGAGGGAGGGAGGAAGAGGAGAGGATGAAGAGGGGCAGGAGGAGGAAGGGAAAGCAAAGAGGAAGGAGAGGCAGAGAAAGAAGGGGAGGAAGAGAAAGGGAAGAAGAGGGAGGGAGGAGGAGAAAGAGGCAGGAAGCGAGGAGGGGAGGAAGAAGAAAAGGAGGAAATACAGAGGAGGAGGAAGAGGACAGAAGCAGAAAGAGGAAGAAAAGAGGAAGAGGAGGAGGAGGAAGAGAGGAAGGAAAGAGAGGAAGAGAGGAGGGAAGAGGAGAGAGGGGCAGGAGGAGGGAGAGAAAGGAGGAGAAAGGCAGGAAGAAAGAGGGGGAGAGAGGAAGAGGAGCGAGGAAGGAGGAAATGGAGATTGTGGAGGAGCGGGGAGGAGAGAGGGAGAGAGGGGGGAAGAGAAGGAGGAGGAGGAAGGAAGGGAGAGAGGAAATGGAAGAGAGGGAGGGAGGAAGGGGGAGGGAGGGAGAGAGGAGGAGGAAGGAAGGGAAGAAGAAGAGAGGGAGGACAGAGGGATGAAGGACAGAGGAAGAACACGAGGAGGAAGAGGAGGAGGAAGGCTCCCTGCCCACCCCGGCACGCCCCTGCCCACCCCAGCACGCCCCTGCCCGCACCCAGGAGCCCCCTGCCCGCACCCAGGACCCCCCTGCCCACCCCAGGGCACCCCCTGCCCCTCACCGTGTCTGCGAGTACTCGCCCTTCTCGACCAGCAGCGGGTGGGGCCGGAACACCAGCTCGATCTCGCTGCCCCCCGGCTCCGCGCCCGGCTCGGGGCTGCCCCGGCCCCCGCCCTCGGGTGCCGCCTCGGCGTCGGCCTCGGGCCCGGAGTCGTCGGAGCCGCGGGAGCGCTTGCGGCTGGGCCCGGCCTCGGGGTGGCTGGGGGCCGAGGCCGTGCTCAGGTGTGAGCGGCTGTCGCAGTTGTCCTCCCCCCCGCTGAACGTGGCGTTGTCCGACTCCTGGTGCAGCTTCCGCACGCGCTGAGCCCTGTGGGGGGGAGAGGGGCCAGCTGGGGCCGACTGGGACCAGCTGGGATCGACTGGGACCAGCTGGGACCAACCGAGTCCAATGGGGATCAACCAAGACCAAATGGGATCAACCAAGACCAAATGGGACCAACCAGGATCAACCGGGACCAACTGGGACCAATCGGGACCAGCTGGGATCAACCAAGACCAATTGTGACCAACCGGGACCACCTGGGATCAACCAGGACCAACTGGGATCAACCAGGACCAACTGGGACCAACTGGGAATCAACCAAGACCAATCGGGATCAACCAAGACCAATCGGGATCAACTGGTTGACCAACTGGGATCAACCAGGATCAATCAGATCAACCGGGACCAGCTGGGATCAACTGAGACCAACCAGGACCAACTGGGACCAACCGGGACCAACTGGGATCTACCGGGATCAACTGGGACCAATCGGGACCAACCGGGATCAGCTGGGACCAACAAGACCAACCATGATCAATCGAGATCAACCGGGACCAACCGGGATCAACTGGGATCTACCGGGATCAATCGAGATCAACCGGGACCAGCTGGGACCAACCGGGATCAACTGGGACCAACTGGACTCTCTAGATGCCACCATCCACCCAACGGTCCGTCCATCAACTCCATCCAACTGATAGAGAAGGACGTTGTGGAGGACCACGTCAAAGAGACAATGGTGGCACATGTCCTTGATGAAGATATGGCACCATACTGGTCCCAGTATGGACCCCTGAGACACCACTCATCACTGGTCTCCATCTGGACATTGAGCCATTGACCACGACTCTCTAGATGCCACCATCCACCCAACGGTCCGTCCATCAACTCCATCCAACTGATGGAGAAGGACGTTGTGGAGGACCACGTCAAAGAGACAATGGTGGCACATGTCATTGATGAAGATACTGGTCCCAGTATGGACCCCTGAGTGACACCACTCGTCACTGGTCTCCATCCAGATGTTGAACCATTGACCACGTCTCTCTGGATGCCACCACCCACCTCCTCCCCCACCTCCCACCTCTCTCCAATCCCAAGGACGTCGCTGCAGATCCCTCACCCGCCATGGGAGAAGGTCGGGGGTGGTTGGGTGGGGTGGGATGGGGTGGGGTGGGCCAGGGAGGTCCTACCTGTGCATCGCCTGCATCTTCAGCCCCTCCTCGATGCTGCTGCTCAGGGCCTGCTGGTTGTGGAGGCGGCTCAGCTTGGCCAGCACTCGGTCCTGGTGGGCCTCGTACTCGTCCCGGCTCGGGTAGATCTTGGAGATCAACGCGTCGAAGTTGGGGTCCGGCCGCAGGGACCTCTTGGAAACCAGCTTCTTCCGGCACGTGGGACACTCCTTGTTCCTGGGAGAGGGGGGACAAGGGGCAGGGGGTGACGCGGGGACCTCACCGTGATGTCCCCATGGTGGTGGCCCCACGTACCCGCTGCGCAGGGCGGTGACGATGCAGTCGGAGCAGAAGCGGTGCAGGCACTCCTTGGTGGTCATGGTGTTCTTGAGCATGTCCAGGCAGATGGGACACATGAGCTCGCTGTGGAGGCTGCGCGGGGACACGGCGATCTCCGTCCCGTCCATGATGGCCTCCTGGGGGGGGACACAGTGTCACTGGGGTGACAGGACACCTGGCATGGGGACACCTGGCGTGGGGACACCCTCATGAGCTCAGGGTTGGGGTGACAGGGTGCTGTGGAGGTGGCACAGGGACACCACGATCTCCATCCCATCCATGATGGCCTCTTGGGGGGACACAAAGTGTCACTGGGGTGACAGGACAATGTCACCTTGTGTGGGGACACCCTCATGAGCTCTGGGTTGGGGTGACAGGACGCTGTCACCTGGCGTGGGGACACCCTCATGAGCTCAGGGTTTGGGGTGGAGGTGGCACAGGGACACCACGATCTCCGTCCCGTCCATGATGGCCTCTTGGGGGGACACAAAGTGTCACTGGGGTGACAGGACAATGTCACCTTGTGTGGGGACACCCTCATGAGCTCTGGGTTGGGGTGACACGACGCTGTCACCTGGCGTGGGGACACCCTCATGAGCTCAGGGTTTGGGGTGGAGGTGGCACAGGGACACCACGATCTCCGTCCCGTCCATGATGGCCTCCTGGGGGGACACACAGTGTCACAGGGGTGACAGGACAATGTCACCTGGCGTGGGGACAACCTCATGAGCTCAGGGTTGGGGTGACAGGGTGGCACCTGTGGTGTCCCTGGTGGAGGTGGCACAGGGACACCACAACCTCCGTCCCGTCCATGAAGGTCTTCTGGGAGGGGACACAAAGTGTCACAGGGGTGACAGGACACTGTCACCTGCCATGGGGACACCCCACTGAACCTGGGGTTGGGGTGACAGGGTGCTGTCACCCGGCGTGGGGACACCCTCATGAGGCCAGGGTTTGGGGTGACAGGGTGCTATGGAGGTGGCACAGGGACACCACAACCTCCGTCCCATCCATGAAGGTCTTCTGGGAGGGGACACAAAGTGTCACAGGGGTGACAGGACAATGTCATCTGGCACGGGGACACCCCCATGAGCTCGGGGTTGGGGTGACAGGGTGCTGTCCCCCCCCCCATCTGGACCAGCGGCTGTGGGGTGCCAGGACACCGTCCCCTGGCATGGGGACACCCCCTGTGCTCGTGTCCCCTGGGGCGGGAGGTGACAAGGACGGTCACTGATGAGGGGACACCCCGCTGTGCCCGGCTGCGGGGGGGTTTGGGGTGCCAGGACGCCACCCCCCACCCTGGGGACACCCCCCTGTGCCCACCCCCCAGGATTGGGGTGCCAGCACCCCCCTCCCCCCAGAGGGTGCCCCCCACGAGGTGACCCCTCACCTGGGGGGTGCCACCTCTTGTCCCCCCTGTCCCCCCCCATCCAGGGGGGTGTCCCCCCCATGCCCCGGTGCCCCCCCCATGAGGTGACCCCTAACCTGGGGGGTACCAGCCCTTGTGCCCCCCCATCCCCCCTCCCCTGGGGTGCCCCCCCCCATCTTGTCCCTCCTGTCACCCCCCCTCAAGGGGGTGTCCCCCAGCCCCCCCCCCCCCCCCCCCCCGGGATGTCCCCCCCTGAGGTGCCCCCTCACCTGGGTGGTACCAACCCGTGTCCCCCCCCCACCTCCACGGGGGTGCCCCCCCCCAACGTGGGTGGTACCAACCCGTGTCCCCCCCTGCCCCCCCCCGCTCCAGGAGGGTGTCCCCCAGCCCCCCCCCCTTAGGGCTGCCCCCACCCCAGGGGGGTGTCCCGTCCCCGTGTCCCCCCCCCCCCCCCCCGGTGTCCCCGTGTCCCCCCCCCGGTGCCCCCCCGCACCTGCGGGGTGCGGTGCAGCTCGTACAGGCTCAGCTCCCAGGTCTTGCTGGCGCTCTGCGCGTTGGCGGGGGCGGCCATGGCGGGGCCGGGGCTCGCTGCCAGGTGACCGGATGGGTCCCGGTCCCGACCCGAACCCCCCCCTCCCCACCCCGGCCTCACCCTCCGCCGGCTCCCCCCGCTCCTGCCGCTCGGCGCCTGCTCAGCGCGTTACTTCCGGGTGGCGCCGGCTGATGGCGTCACTTCCTGCTCGCCTCCTCCCGCTCCGCTGTACCTCCCCCCCCCCCTCCCCTCCCCCCCCCGGCAGCCAATCACAGCCGGGGGATTTCTCCCGCCGGTCGCGGCAGCCAATAGGATTCACCGCCGGCGAGCGCTCTCTTTGTTCCCACCCACCTCCCCCCGCCCACGCAGCGGCTCGGCCAATGGGGGAGCAGCGGGGCGGGGCCGAGGGGGGCGGGGCCGGGAAGCAGGTGTGGGCGTGGCCAGGCGGGGAGGGGGCGGGGCCCAGGGTCCAGGGGGCGGGGCTGGGGGTGAGGGGGCGGGGCCTCAGAGGCACCTGCCGCGGGCACCGGGGGCGGCCCCGGGGGGAGCCCCGGGATGAGGGGGGGGAGCCCCGGTGCCGGTACCGGTAGGAAGCCCCGGGGAGTCCATCCCTTCCCCGTATCGGGGGGGTTGGGGGGAGCCCCGGGTCCCGGTGCCCCCCCCGGTGCCCCCCCTGGTGCCCCCCCGGTGCCTCCCGGTGCCCGGTGTCGGTAGGAGCCCCGGCTCTGCCCGGTAACCCCCCGGTTCCGGGGGTTCGGGGGAAGCTCAGGGGGTCGGGAGGGACCCCCGGCTCTGCCCCACCGGGTCCCGGTGCCCCCCCCGGTGCCCCCCGGTGCCCCCCGGTGCCCCCCGGTGCCTCCCGGTGCCCGGTGTCGGTAGGAGCCTCAGCTCTGCCCGGTAACCCCCCGATTCCGGAGGGTCGGGGGAAGCTCAGGGGGTCGGGAGGGATCCCCGGCTCTGCCCCACCGGGTCCCGGTGCCCCCCCCGGTGCCCCCCGGTGCCCCCCCGGTGCCCGGTGTCGGTAGGAGCCCCGGCTCACGACGTCCGCACCCAACTCTCGGCCGCCCCCACAAGAATTGCGTGTGGACAATCACGAGCCGGTGCCCGCGGGGGGGGGCACCGGGACCCCCCGGAACCCTCCGGGACCCCCCCGGTACCGGGGCCGCCCCGTGCAGCCGGAGCCCGGCCCCGTGTGGGGCGGCCCCGCCGCAATCGGTGACCGGCGGTGACACGAGTAGGGTGGGGGGGGGGGTGACCGGTACCGCCGGGGGTGGCCGGGATGGAGCGGCCGGTGGCGGCGGGGAGGGGGAACCGGGGGGGTCCGGGGACCACCGGGACCGGTCGTGGTGTCGCGGGGGGGGGGTCCGGTACCGGGTCGGGGTATCCCGGGGGGGGTCCGGGACCACCGGGACCGGTCGGAGCATCCCGAGGGGGTCCGGGGACCACCGGGAGTGGGTCGGGGTATACCGGGGGGGTCCGGCACCGGGTCGGGAAATCCCGGGGGGCTCCGGGACCACCGGTACCGGGTCGGGGTGGCCCGGGGGGGCGGTGGTCTGGGGATCACCGGGAGTGGTCGGAGCATCCCGGGGGGGGTCCGGTACGGGGTCGTGCTGTCCCGGGACCACCGGTACGGGGTCGGGAAATCCCGGGGGGCTCCGGGACCACCGGTACCGGGTCGGGAAATCCCGGGGGGCTCCGGGACCACCGGGACCAGTTGGAGCATCCCGGGGGGGTCCGGTACCGGGTCGGGGCATCCCGGGGGGCTTTGGGGTCCACCGGGAGCTGGTCGGGGTGGCCCGGAGGGGGGGGTCCAGGGACCACTGGGACCCGGTCGGGGCATCCCAGGGGGGTCCGGGACCACCGGGACCAGTCGGAGCATCCCCGGGGGGGTCCGGTACCGGGTCGGGGCATCCCGGGGGGGGGGTCCGGGGACCCCCGGTACCGGGTCGGGACCCACCGAGGCGCACCCCCGCCCCCCCCATCCCCCCGTCCCCCCTCCCCGGTGCCCCCCTCCCCCCCGGTTCCCTCCTTCCACCCCCGTCCCCGACCGGTCCCGCCGCTCCCGCTCACCCGGTGCCCGGGAATGGCCCGGGGCGGGGGGGGAGGGGGGGGGAGGGCGGAGACCGGTGGGGCACAAACCCAACCCCCCCCCCGGTGGGGGCCACCCAGCGCGGGGACCCCCGGGCCACCCCCCCCCAAAGCCCCCGGTTGCCCCGAGTAACGGCGCCGTCAATGGGCGGCAGCTCGCGGGGCCCCGCCGCCCCTCCCCCACCCCCATTGTCCCCTCCCCCCCCTCCGAGACCCCCCCCGGGACCCCTCCCCCCCCCTTGTCGCCGGGGGGGGGGGGACACAGAGGCAGCACGAGGTGGGGGGAGGGGAGGGGGGGTGTCACCCCGTTTATTTGGGGGGGTGACATTGGGGGGGTGACATTGAGGGGGGGTGACATGGGGGGGGGGTGACATCGAGGGGGGGGTGACCCGGGGGGGGGGGGCAGGGCTGGAGCTGTCACATGAAGAGACCCCCTGAAATGAGAGAGGGGGGGGGAACAGTTGGGGGGGGACATGGGGACAGTGGGGGGGGACATGGGGACACTGGGGGGACACTGGGACACTGGGACACAAGGGGGACACTGGGGGGGGACATGGGGACACTGAGGGGGACACTGGGGGGACATGGGGGGAGGTGGGGGCACTGGGGGGGGACATGAGGACACTGGGACACAAGGGGGACAGAGGGACACTGGGGGGGTCATGGGGACACTGGGGGGGACATGGGGACACTGGGGGCACCAGAGGGGACAGAGGGACACTGGGGGGGACATGGGGACAGTGGGGGGGCATGGGACACTGGGGGGGGACATGGGGACACTGGGAGGACACTGGGAGGACACTGGGACACAGGGAGGACATGGGGACACTGGGGGGACATGGGGACACTGGGGGGACATGGGGACACTGGGGGCACCAGAGGGGACAGAGGGACACTGGGGGGGACATGGGGACACTGGGGGGGTCATGGGGACACTGGGGGGGACATGGGGACACTGGGGGCACCAGAGGGGACAGAGGAACACTGGGGGGGACATGGGGACACTGGGGGGGACATGGGGACACTGGGGGCACCAGAAGGGACAGAGGGACACTGGGGGGGACATGGGGACAGTGGGGGGGCATGGGGGCACCAGAATGGACTTGGGGACAATGGGGGGACATGGGACACTGGGGGGGGACATGGGGACACTGGGAGGACACTGGGAGGACACTGGGACATAGGGAGGACATGGGGACACTGGGGGGGACAGAGGGACACTGGGGGGACACTGAAGGGGACATGGGGACACCAGAGGGGACATGGGGACGCTGGGGGGGGGACATGGGACACTGGGGAGGGTGACAAGGTCCACATGGGGAGCCCACCAGGGACAGGGCCACGGGGGGGGGGTGGCAGCGTGTCCCCACCTGTCACCTCCACGCTGGCCCCCGTGATGTAGCTGCTGTCCTCGGAGGCCAGGAAGGCGCAGACGTCCGCCACGTCTGGGGGGGGACACGGTGACACCCGGTGACACCCGGTGACACCTGGGGGACCCTCCTGTCCCCCTGTGTCCCCCCCCGTGTCCCCCCCTGTCCCCACTCACCCTGCGGGTCCCCGAGCCGCCCCAAGGGCACCATCCCTGCAAACTGAGCCAGCGCAGTGTCACCCCACGCCTGTCCCCAAGTGTCCCCAAGTGTCCCCTCCCCTTGTCACCCCCTTTGTCACCTTCTCCAACACCTTGGGGGGCACCTTGGCCGTCATGGGGGTGACAATAAACCCCGGCAGCACCACGTTGCACCGGATCCCGAACCTGATGGCGGCGAGGGGACAATGGGGACATGAGGGGGGGGTGGCTCACGGTGTCCCCAAGTGTCCCCAAGTGCCACCCACCTGGCCAGCTCCTTGGCGCAGCTCCGGGTCAGCCCCTCCACCCCGGCCTTGGCCGCCGCGTAGTTGGCCTGGCCCAGGTTGCCCACCTGGGGGGGGTGACAAGTGACACGAGGGGGGGTGACACGAGGGGGGGGGTGACACGGGGGTGAAGGGAGGTGACAGCCATGGCCCTGTCACCCGGGGCCACCCCGGTGCCTGCCCACCTTGCCCACCACGCTGCCCACGTGGATGATGGAGCCGCCGGGAGCCCCCGCGGCCACCAAGGCCTGGGCCACCGCCTGCGTCACCAGGAAGGTCCCCTGGGGGGGGGACATGGGGGGGGGGGGGGCATGTGCTCTCCCATGTCCCCCTCCCCTACACATCCATGTCCTCAATGTCCCCCCACGTCCCCCAGTGTCCCCCCCATGTCCCCATGCCCCCCATGTCCCCCCGTGTCCCCCATGTCCCCCCACATCCCGCCATGTCCCCAGTGTCCCCCCCGTCCCCCCCATGTCCTCATGCCCACCATGTCCCTGTGCCCCCCAATGTCCCCATGTCCCCCTCATGTCCCCCAGTCCCCCTCATGTCCCCAGTGTCCCATGTCCCCCCATGTCCCCGTGTCCCCACATCCCCCCCATGTCCCCCCCATGTCCCCCCCACATCCCCCCATGTCCCTATGTCCTTGTGTCCCCCTCATGTCCCTGTGTCCCCCCGTGTCCCCCCATGTCCCATGTCCCCCCATGTCCCCCACATCCCCCCGTGTCCCCCCCACATCCCATGTCCCCCCATATCCCCCATGTCCCCCCACGTCCCCCCATGTCCCCAGTGTCCCCCCATGTTCCCCCGTCCCCCATATCCCCCCACGTCCCCATGTCCCCCCGTGTCCCCCATGTCCCCCCACATCCCCCGTGTCCCCCCATGCCCCCCCACGTCCCCAGTGTCCCCCAGTCCCCCCCAGTACCGTCAGGTTCACTCCCAGCACCTCCCGGAAGGGCGCCTCCTGCAGGCGCAGCAGGAACTCGTCCCGCGTGATGCCGGCGCAGCCCACGAGGATGCTGGGGGGGGCCCCGAAATGCTCCTGGGAGGGAGGGGGAGGGGCGTGGGGGGGGTCACTCGTGGGGGGGTCACTGGTGGGTGGGGGGGGTCACTCGTGGGGGGGGGGTTACCTGGACACGGGCCAGGAGCTGGGTGACGCTGGGTGCGGAGGCCACGTCTACCCCGAATGCGGCGTGGGGGGGGGGGGTGGGGGGGTGTCCCCTCCCCCCCCGCGTGGGGTGTCCCCCCCGTTCCCGCGTGGGGGGTCCCCCCCCCCACCCCCACGTGGAGCCCCCTGGCCGTGTCCCCCGCCCCCACCTCATCCCGGTCGGCCACGGCCACGGCCACGCGGGCGCCGTCGCGGGCCAGGCGGGCGCAGACGGCGCGGCCGATGCCGCTGGCACCTCCTGGGGGGGGGTGTCACGCGTGGGGGGTCACCCGTGGGGGGGGTGTCACCCTTGGGGGGGGTGTCACCCGTGGGGGATACACCCCCCTGTATCACCCACCCCACACAGCACAGGGGATTGAGCCCCCTTCAACTGCCGCCTGTGGGGTCTGTCACCCCCCCCCCCCATGTCACGCGTCACTGTCGTGTCCCCCCCACCCTGTCACCCCCCCCCCCACATGTCACAGGAGCTCATGTCTGTGTCGTGTGTCCCCCCCCCCCCCCCAAGATTCCCCTGCGTGGGGCCTGTCACCCCCCCCGTGGGTACCTTCACCCCCCTCCCTTGGGCCTGTCACCCCCTCGTGGGCCTGTCACCCTCTGTGGAGACCTTCACCCCCCCCGTGGGGACTGTCACCCCCCCCCCCCGGGGCCTTTCACCCCCCCCCCCCCACGGGGCCTTTCACCGCCCCGTGGGCCTGTCACTCCCCCCCCCTCCGTGGGGACCTTCACCCCCCCTCCCCGTGGGCTTGTCACCCCCTCATGTGGCCTGTCACCCCCTTGTGTGGCCTGTCACCCCCCTGGGGACATCCCCCCCTCCATGGGGCCTGTCCCCCGTGGGCCTGTCCACCCCGTGGGCCTGTACCCCTCCGTGGGGACACGCCATCCGCTCCAGGCCCCGCGGGCCACCCTCCCCCCCCCGTCACGCGTGTCCCCTCCCCACGGGGGGGTGTGTGTGTGTCCCCGTGTCGTCCCCCCGCCGCCACGTCAACCTGTGACCAGCGCCAGGGCCCCGCCGAGGCGCCCCGCCGAGCCCATGGCGGCACCGGAAGTGACCACAGAGGTGCCGCCGGGAGGGCCCCGCGCGCGGCCGCTCTGCGCCCTCTCTATGGTCGCTCAGTCCTCCAAGCACCTTTTTTTACCCCTTTTTCCCCCCATTTTTCCACGGATTTTGGCCCAAGACGGACTCCTGGGTCCCCCCCCGTGGGTCCTGAACACCCTCCGCCTCATCTCAGCCTTTATTCTTTAATTAATTAAAGCCACAATCCATTATAGTCGTTAAAAAAACCCAAACCACCCCAAAATCTGCCCGGCAACAGGTGACTCATGAGTCCCCTCATGTCACTTCCCCCCCCTTGGTCCCCCCCCACCCCAAACTGGGGAGCCACAGGACCCCCCGCTACGGTCCGGGGTGGGGGTCTGGGTAGACGTGGCCCCCGTGCCCCCAAAATGGGGCACAATGGGGGTGGTGCCCCCCCCGTCTCGGGCTCTGGGGGTCCCCTACTCGTAGTGGGCGATGGCCACCATCATGGCGACGCCGGCCAGTAGCCCCAGGAGCTGGAGGAAGGCCTGGAGGGGGGCGGCGTCGCGCAGCAGCTCGGGCAGGACGGAGACGGTGCCCACGTAGATGAAGCCGCCGGCGGTGAAGGGCAGGACCCCCGTCATGGCCGCCTCGCCCGCCCCCTCGGCCAGCAGCGAGCAGGCGGCCCCGGCCACCGCGCCCAGCGCCGTCACCAGCTGCAGACGCATGGCCTGGGGAGGAGGGGTGGGGATGGTGGCACTGCCAGGGGTTGGGGACGGTCCCCAGGGGTTGGTGGCACCTCCGGGGTTGGGGACGGTGGCACTGCTGGGGTTGGGGACGGTGGCACTGCCAGGACAGCGCTGGGCAGAGTTGGGGCTTCCTATGGGCACTGGGGACACTGGGGGACACTGGGGGACACTGGGGACGCTTCAGGCCACCAGGAGCATTTGGGGTACCGTGGTTATTGGGGCCACTGGGGACACCAGGGACACTGGGGGGTACTGGGGGACACTGTGTGACCCTGGGGTGACCCTGGGGGTACTGGGGACACTGGGTGACCCTGGTTGACCCTGGAGACACTGGGTGACCCTGGGGCCACTGGGGACACCAGGGGGTACTGGGGTCACTGGGTGACGCGGGGTGACCCTGGGGACACCAGGGACACTGGGGGGTACTGGGGACACTGTGTGACCCTGGGGTGACCCTGGGGGTACTGGGGACACTGGGTGACCCTGGTTGACCCTGGAGACACTGGGTGACCCTGGGGCCACTGGGGGCCACTGGGGACACCAGGGGGTACTGGGGTCACTGGGTGACCCGGGGTGACCCTGGGGACACCAGGGACACTGGGGGGTACTGGGGTGACCCAGGGTGACCCTGGGGCCACTGGGGGCCACTGGGGATACCAGGGACACTGGGGGGTACTGGGGACACTGTGTGACCCTGGGGTGACCCTGGGGGTACTGGGGACACTGGGTGACCCTGGTTGACCCTGGAGACACTGGGTGACCCTGGGGCCACTGGGGGCCACTGGGGACACCAGGGGGTACTGGGGTCACTGGGTGACGCGGGGTGACCCTGGGGACACCAGGGACACTGGGGGGTACTGGGGTGACCCAGGGTGACCCTGGGGCCACTGGGGACACCAGGGACACTGGGGGGTACTGGGGACACTGTATGACCCTGGGGTGACCCTGGGGGTACTGGTGGGTACTGGGTGACCCTGTGTGACCCTGGGGTGACCCTGGGTGGCCCTGGGGACACTGGGGGACACCAGGGACACTAGGGAGTACTGGGGACACCAGGGGGTACTGGGGACACTGGTGACACTAGGTGACCCTGGGGGTACTGGTGGGTACTGGGTGACCCTGTGTGACCCTGGGGACTCTGGTTGGTACTGGGTGACCCTGGGGTGGCCCTGGGTGCCCCCGTGGTGTCACGGTGCCCCCTCACCTTGCGCTTGCTGCAGCCCGACTGCACGAGGATGGCGAAGTCGCCCACCTCGTGGGGCAGCTCGTGCAGCAGCACCGTCACCGCTGTCACCGTCCCCAGCGCCGGCCCCGCCAGGAAGGACGCGCCGATGGCCAGCCCGTCCGTGAAGTTGTGAGCCACGTCGGCCGCCAGGTTCAGATAGCCCGACACCTCCATGGCTGCGGAGACACGAGGACACAGGGGACATCACTGCCACCCCCTCCGTGTCCCCCCGCCCCCCCCCGGTGGCCCTGTCCCCATGGGGTCCCACTGCCCCCCACTCCAGGCCCCGTCCCCCATCAGTGTCTCAGTTGTCCCCCCCACCTTGTCCCTGTCCCCACTGGGGTCCCCCCCTGGTCCCCGTCACCCCCCCAGTGTCCCCATCCCCATCACGGTCCCCCCAAGCCCTTGTCATCCCCCCCAGTGTCCCTGTCCCCACTGGGGTCCCCCCCTGGTCCCTGTCACCCCCCCAGTGTCCCCATCCCCATCACGGTCCCCCCAACTCCTTGTCACCCCCCCTCCAGTGTCCCTGTCCCCATTGGGGTCCCCGTGTCCCCTCTGGAGACCCCCCTCAGTCCCTGTCACCCCCCACAACGCCACCATCCCCATCAGGGTCCCTCTTGCCTCCCATCCCTGTCCCCTGTCCCCCCCCCAGTGTCCCCATCCCCATCACGGTCCCCCCAGCCCTTGTCACCCCCCGCAATGTCCCCATCCCCACCTGGGTCCCCCCCAGCCTTTGTCACCCCCCTCCAGTGTCCCTGTCCCCATTGGGGTCCCCATGACCCCTCCAGAACCCCCCCCACTCCTTGCCACCCCCCCCAGTGTCCCAGTCCCCATCGGGGTCCCTCTTGCCCCCCCATCCCTGTCCCCTGTCCCCCCCCCCCCACACTGTCCCCACCGCCCCCTCCCCGTACCCGACTCCTCGCTCCCCTTCCCCGCCGGCCGGCTCTTGCCGCGGTGGCCCTTGGTGGCCACCTTCTCCCTCCGCCCCGTCGCCCCCGGCTCCTCCTCACCTTCGCTCGAGCTGCCCTTGGCCTTGACCCCTGCACAAGGGGACACCACCAGGAGGGTCAGTGTCCCCCCCCAACCTTCCTGTCACCCTCCCAGGGGGGGATGTCACCTACCGTGGCCGTGGCTATGACCGTGGCCATGGCCACCCTTGGCGTGCCGCACGAAGGTCTCCACCACGAGGAAGGCCACGATGCCGGCCAGCACCCACATCCCCACTGCCAGCATGCGCCCGTGCTCCTGCCCTGGGTGACACCGGGGACGCCGTAAGCGGTGGCATTGTCCCCTCGGCGCCCCCCACGTGTCCCCAAGTGTCCCTACCGTGGTGCGAGTGGCCGTGGCCGCCCGGCTCGGCGTCGGCGTGGCCGCCCTCGCCATGGTGTGCGTGGGGAGCTGCGGGGGGGACACACACAGGGGGGACGGTGAGTGTGGCCGTGTCCCCTCGTTGTCCCCAAAGGAGGGTGGGGGACGCTCACCCAGGGCGTGGGGGATGAGGTGGAGGAAGGCGTCCCCCAGCAGCCCCCCCGCCGCGAAGCTCAGGAGCAGCTTGAGGAGCGCCTGGTGTCGCGGGGCGTTGGACTCCACGGGGATGAGGAAGAGGACGAGGTAGGGGGCGGCGCTGATCACCAGGGTGGCCGCCATCGTCTGCGGGGTGACACACGGGGTGTCCACAATGTCCCCAGGGGGTCACTGGGGGTGACGGGGGGGGACACACAGCACTTACGTGCATCCACAGCGTCACCGTGTCCGGGCGCGACGATGGAGGTTTGGGGGGATCTGGGGGGAGATGCTTGTGCGAGGGGTGGTGGTGCCCGTGGTGGAGGTCCTCGTGCGAGTGGCCATGGTGCCCTTGGCCATGGTGCAGATCCTCATGGGAGTGGCTATGGCCATGGCCATGGTGGAGGTCCTCGTGCGAGTGGCCATGGCCATGGTCATGGTACATGCCCTCATGTGAGTGCCCATGGCCATGGTGGAGGTCCTCGTGCGAGTGGCCATGGCCATGGTGGAGGTCCTCGTGCGAGTGGCCATGGCCATGGTACATGCCCTCATGCGAGTGGCCATGGTACATGCCCTCGTGTGAGTGGCCGTGGCCATGGCCATGGTGGAGGTCCTCGTGCGAGTGGCCATGGCCATGGTACATGCCCTCGTGTGAGTGGCCATGGCCATGGTGGAGGTCCTCGTGCGAGGCGGCGGGGGCCGGCAGGAGGCAGAGGGCCAGCACGGCGGCGGTGGCGAGGGTGACACCGAGTCCCCGCGACCGGGCGGCAGCTGCCATCGCCCCGGTGAGGGGACACGGGTCAACCAACGGCTCCTACAATAGAGATGAAGGGAGATGAACGTCCAGATAAGCCCTGATGGTTCCCAAAGGGGTCAGGCTCAAACCACAGAGACGGAGCCTAGAGTGGCACCCTCTGAGATGCCATAAAGTGGGGAGACTGGGAGGCTAGAGCGGCACCAAGGGGCCAGAGCATAGAGCTAGAGGGGACAGAGCGGCGCCAACCAACCCTACCATAGAGATGAAAGGATGAAGGTCCAGACAAGCCCTGATGGCTCCCAACAGGGTGGGGCTCAAACCATAGAGACGAAGCCTAGAGCGGTGCCCTCCAAGGTGCCATAAAGTAATGAGATGGGGGGGTAGAGCGGCACCAAGGGGCCTGACCATAGAGTTAGAAGAGACAGAGCGGTGGCAACCAACCCTACCATAGAGACGAAGGCATGAGGGTGCAGAGCGGCCGCCCAGGGGCACCATAGAGATGGGGAAGCGGTGGCCTGAGCGGCCACCGCGGAGTCATAGAGCCCAACCGGGGCGGCACCGACCGCCATAAAGAGACGGGACGGAGGGGGGGGATAGAGCGGCGGTGCCCTCCGGCCCCGCGGCCTCTCTAGCCCCGTCTCTATGCTCCTGGGGGGGTCTTACCGTCCGCGCGCTCCTCTCCCACCGGCTCCGGCCCGACGTGGCACCGCGGCCCCGCCCCTTTTCCCGCGCGATCTCGCGAGATCTTGGGAGAAAGGGCGGGGAGAGGCGAACTGAGGGCGGAAGTGCCCGGCTCCAAGATGGCGGCGCCGCCGTCAAGGGGCGGGGAAAAGGGAGGGGAGGGCAGACGTGCCCGGCGCCAAGATGGCGGCGACGCCTTGACGGCGTCGCCGCCATCTTGGCGCCGGGCACGTCTGAGGCGAGGGGGGGGCCGTGGCGCGGGGGTTGCTGGGAGCGGCGCGGTGCATTGTGGGGCGGTGGGCCCGGAGGCGGCGGTACCGGGAGCAGGCCCAGCCCGGTGGGGGCGTGGGGGGGGGGGGGGACGGCGGCGGGCACCGAGGGCCGGAGCCCCCCCGGCAGCGCGGGATGGGCGACAGCGACCGCGGTCAGCGGGGAGGGGGGGGACGGGGAGGGGGTTGGGGGAGTGTGGGGGGGGTGGCTGTGGGGTTGGGGGGGGTCCTGAGGGGGTGTTGGGGGGGTAAAATGAGGGTGGGGGGCCCTGAGGTGCAAAGGGGGTTTTGGGGGGGGGTTGTGGGTTATGGGGGTCCTTGAGGTGATTTGGGGGGGGCCTGTGGGTGCAAAGGGGGCTCTGGGGGGTGGTTCTGGGGTTGGGGGGGGGTCCTGAGGGGGGTATTGGGGGGCTGGGGGTGCAAAGGGGGGGGGGCTACGGGCTGGTGGGGGGGTCTCCAGTCTTGGGGGGTGGTCCCAGAAGAGGGGGAGCAGGGGCTGATGGCCTTGGGGGGGGGGTCTCCAGCCTTGAGGGGGGGTCTCCAGCCTGGGGGGGGGTCCCAGAAGAGGGGGGACAGGGGCTGATGGCGTTGGGGGGGGGTCTCCAGCCTTGGGGGGGGGGGGGTCTTCAGCCTTGGGGGGGGGTCTCCAGCCTGGGGGGGTGGTCTCCAGCCTGGGGGGGGGTCCCAGAAGAGGGGGGACAGGGGCTGATGGCGTTGGGGGGGGTCTCCAGCCTGGGGGGGGGTCTCCAGCCTTGGGGGGGATCTCCAACCTGGGGGGGGTCCCAGAAGAGGGGGGACAGGGGCTGATGGCCTTGAGGGGGGGGTCTCCAGCCTTGAGGGGGGGGTCTCCAGCCTTGGGGGGGGGGTCTCCAGCCTGGGGGGGGGGTCCCACAAGAGGGGGAACAGGGGCTGATGGCGTTGGGGGGGGGGGTCTCCAGCCTTGGGGGGGGGTCTCCAGCCTGGGGGGGGTCTCCAGCCTTGAGGGGGGGTCCCAGAAGAGGGGGAGCAGGGGCTGATGGCGTTGTGGGGGGTCTGCAGCCTTGAGGGGGGGGTCTCCAGCCTGGGGGGGGTCCCAGAAGAGGGGGAGCAGGGGCTGATGGCCTTGGGGGGGGGGGTCTCCAGCCTTGAGGGGGGGGTCTCCAGCCTGGGGGGGGTCCCAGAAGAGGGGGGACAGGGGCTGATGGCGTTGGGGGGGGGTCTCCAGCCTTGTGTAGGGATCTCCAGCCTGGGGGGCGTCTCCAGCCTGGGGGGGGTCTCCAACCTGGGGGGGGGTCTCCAACCTTGGAGGGGGGGTCTCCAGCCTTGGGGGGGTCCCAGAAGAGGGGGAGCAGGGGCTGATGGCGTTGGGGGGGGGGTCTCCAGCCCTGGGGGGGTCCCTCACCCCCCCATCCCCCCCTCCCCAGACTGCCGGAGCCCCGACAGCTCCTCCCTGAGCGCCTCCCCCCCCCCGCCGGAGCCGTCGGCCCCGCTGCCCCCCCCGCCGCCCCCCCCCGCCGCCGTCCTCGCCTCCGCCATGGCCTCGTCCCTCAGCTCCCCCGGTGCCGCCCTGGGCTCCCCCTTCCCCGTCATCAGCTCCTCGCTCGGCTCCCCGGGGCTCCCCGCCACCCCCGCCATCGCCTACGGCCCCGTCAGCAGCCCCCAGGTGAGGGGGCGGCCCCCCAAAAGGGGGGGGGGGGTGACGGGGGGGGGGGGGGTCCCTCTGGCCGTACCCCCCCCCTACCCCCTCCCCGTTTATCCCGGGGCAGATCAACTCCACGGTGAACCTCTCGGGGCTCCACCCCGTGAGCAGCTCGGACGACGTGAAGCCGCCGCTGGGCATCCGGCCCGTCCCCTGCCACCCCCACGGGCCCGGCGGCGCCGGCAAGCGCCTCTGCGCCATCTGCGGGGACCGCTCCTCAGGTACCGGGGGGGGGAACTGGGGGGGTACTGGGACGTCTGGGTGCGGCCTGGGGTCCTTGCGTGGACACCTGGGTGCTCTGTGGGGTCCCTGTGGGGCACCAAGGTCATCCATGGGGTCCTTGTGGGGACACCTGGGTGCTTCCTGGGGTGTCTGGGGGACACCAGGTGCTCCATGGGGTCCTTGGGGTCTTTGTGGGGCACCAGGGTCTTCCATGGGGTGCTTGGTGTTCTCCGTGGGGTCCCTGTGGAGGGGTCCTGGTGGGACACTGGGACGTCTGGGTGCACCCTGGGGTCCTTGTGGGGACACTTGGATCATCCATGGGGTCACTGGGGTTCTTGTGGGGACACTGGGGTCCTTCCTGGGGTGTCTGAGGGACACCAGCTGGTCCTTAGAGTCCTCATGGGGACACCAGGGTCTTCCATGGGGTCCCTGTGGGGCACCAGGGTCCTGCATAGGGTGTTTGAGGTCCTTGTGGGGACACCTGGGTCTTCCATGGGGTCCTTGTGGGGCACCAGGTCCTCCATAGGGTGCTTGAGGTCCTTGTGGGGACATCTGGGTCCTCCATGGGGTCACTGGAGGGCACCAGGTCCTCCATGGGGTCCTTGGGGTCTTTGTGGGGCACCTGGGTCCTCCATGGGGTCCTTGTGGGGCACCAGGGTCCTCCATGGGGTGCTTGGTGTTCTCCGTAGGGTCACCTGTGGAGGGGTCCTGGTGGGACACTGGGATGTCTGGGTGTGCCCTGGGGTCCTTGTGGGGACACCTGGGTCTTCCATGGGGTCCTTGGGGTCCTTGTGGGGACGCTGGTGTCCTTCCTGGGGTGTCTGGGGGACACCAGGTGGTCCTTGGGGTCCTTATGGGGGCACCGGGGTCCTTATGGGGGCACCAGGGTCCTCCATGGGGTGCTTGGTGTCCTCCATGAGGTCCCTGTGGAGGTGTCCTGGTGGACACTGGGACGTTTGGGTGCGCCCCGAGGTCCTTGTGGGGACACCTGGGTCTTCCATGGGGTCCTTGGGGTTCTTGTGGGGACATCTGGGTCTTCCATGGGGTCACTGGAGGGCACCAGGGTCCTCCATAGGGTGCTTGAGGTCCTTGTGGGGGCACCTGGGTCTTCCATGGGGTCCCTGTGGGGCACCAGGGTCCTGCATAGGGTCCTTGAGGTCCTTGTGGGGACACCTGGGTCTTCCATGGGGTCACTGGAGGGCACCAGGGTCCTCCATAGGGTCCTTGAGGTCCTTGTGGGGACACCTGGGTCTTCCATGGGGTCACTGGAGGGCATCAGGTCCTCCATGGGGTCCTTGGGGTCCTTGTGGGGACACCTGGGTCCTCCATGGGGTTGCTGTGGGGCACCAGGGTCTTTCATGGGGTGCTTGGTGTCGTCCATGAGGTCCCTGTGGAGGAGTCCTGGTGGACACTGGGACGTTTGGGTGCGCCCTGGGGTCCTTGCAGGGACACTGGGGTCCTTCCTGGTGTGTCTAGGGAACACCAGGTCCTCCATGGGGTGCTTGGGGTCTTTGTGGGGACACTTGAGTCCTCCATGGGGTGCTTGGGGTCCTTGGGGGGACACGAGGGTCTTCCATGGGGTCACTGGGGGGCACAGGGGTGGTTGGGTGCTGGATAGGGGTCCTGGTGGGACACTGGGACGTCTCGGTGCTTCTGGGGCCCTTGTGGGGACACCTGGGTCCTCCATGGGGTCCCTGTGGGGCACCAGGGTCCTCCATGGGGTCCCTGGGGTCCTTGTGGGGACATTGGGGTCCTTCCTGGGGTGTCTGGGGGACACCAGGTCCTCCCTGGGGTCCTTGTGGGGACATGAGGGTCTTCCATGGGGTCACTGGGGGGCCCAGGGGTGGTTGGGTGCTGGGTAGGGGTCCTGGTGGGGACAACTGGGTCCTCCCTGGCGTCCTTGGGGGGACACCGGGGTGGTGGGGGGCTATGTAGGGGTTCTGGTGGGGCACTGGGACGTCTGGGTGCTCCTTGGGGTTCTTGTAGGGACACTGGGGTCCTTCCTGGGGTGTCTGGGGGACACCAGGTGCTCCATGGGGTCCTTATGGGGACAGCAGGGTCTTCCATGGGGTGCCTGTGGGGCACCAGGACACCTGGGTCCTCTGTGAGGTGTTTTTGGGGACACCTTGGTCCTCCTCATGGTGGGACACAGGATGGGGACACCCTGGTTGTTCCTGGGGTGGGATACAGGGCATGGAGCCACCTTGGTTCCTTCTTCATGGTGGGACAAGGGGGAAGGGGCCACCTCAGTCCTCCCTGGGGTGGGATATGGGTTATGGGGGACACCTTGGTCCTCCTCATGGTGGGACATGGGATGGGGACACCTTGGTCCTCCCTGGGGTGGGATATGGGTTATGGGGGACACCTTGGTCCTCCTCATGGTGGGACACAGAGCATGGGGCCACCTCCATCCCCCCCAACCCACCACCCCTGGAGCAGGACGCTCCACCCCTCCTTGCTGCTCACCATGGAGACGTGTCATGGGGTGAAGCTTTCGGTTGTCCCACCGCTGACCACCCCCCCCTCCGCAGGGAAGCATTATGGGGTGTACAGCTGCGAGGGCTGCAAAGGCTTCTTCAAGCGCACCATCCGCAAGGACCTGACCTACACCTGCCGCGACAACAAGGACTGCGTGGTGGACAAGCGCCAGCGCAACCGCTGCCAGTACTGCCGCTACCAGAAGTGCCTGGCCACCGGCATGAAGAGGGAAGGTAACGGGGGACACCAGGCTTGGGCGTGGAGACCCCCAGACCCACCTCTGGTGGAGTTATGGGGTCGTTGAGTGGAGTTATGGGGTCGTTGAGTAGAGTTATGGAGTCGTCTTGGGTGGAAAAGGCCTTCAAGGTCATCGAGGCCAACCGTAGCCAAGGCCACCATGTCCCTCAGCACCACATCTACACGTCCTTTAGATGCCTCCAGGGTTGGTGACTCCACCACTGCCCTGGGCAGCCTGTTCCAACACTTGACAACCGTTTGGGTGAAGAACTTGTCCCTGATCTCCAACCTAAACCTTCCCTGGGGCAACTTGAGGCCGTTTCTTCTTGTTGCTTGGGAGACCGACCCCCACCTCGCCACACCCTCCTCTCAGGTAGTTGTAGAGAGCGAGAAGGTCTCCCCTCAGCCAGCTTTTCTCCAGGCTAAACACCCCCAGGTCCCTCAGCTGCTCCTCAGAAGTTCTCCAGATCCTTCACCAGCCCCGTTGCCCTTCTCTGGACTTGCTCCAGCACCTCAAGGTCTTTCTTGTAGTGATGGGCCCAAAACTGACCCCAGGATTTGAGGTGCAGCATCCATCCATCCATCCTTCTTCCATCCACCATCAATCCATCCTCCATCCATCAACCACAGGATCACAGAACCGTTTGGGTTGGGAAGGACCTTCAAGATCATCAAGCCCAATCGTTAATGCTGCCAAGGCCACCACTAACCCATGTCCCTGACACTTGGCCTTGTTGACCCTCACACATGGCCTTGGCCCATCAATCCAACCCTTTGAGATCCTTCTAGATCCTTCCTACCCTCCAGCAGATCATCGCTCCCACCCAACGTGGTGTCCTCTGCCAACTGACTGAGGGTGCACTTGATCTCCTCATCCAGATCCATGAAAGAGATCTGGCCCCAACGCCGAGCCCTGGGGGAGCCCACTTGTGACCGGCCACCAACTGGAGTTGGCTCCATGCACCACAACTCTTTGGGCTCCACCATCCGGCCAGTTTTTCCCTGTCCAGGCCATGAGCAGTCAGTTTCTCCAGGAGAATCCTGTGGGAGATGGTGTCAAAGTCTTTACTCAAGTCTAGGTAGACACCATCCATGGCCTTTCCCTCATCCACTAAGCAGATCATGTTACAGGAGATCAGGTTGGTCAAGCAGGACCTGCCTTTCATAAACCCACGTTGACTGGGCCTGGTTGTCCTCTACGTGCCGCATGGTGGCACTCCAGATGATCTCCTCCATTAACCTTCCCCAACACCGAGGTCAGATGCCTCCATAACCTTCCCCACCACTGAGGTCAGACCCACAGGCCTGTAGCTCCCCAGATCCTCCTTCTGGCCCTTCTTCTCCATGGCCATCACCTCTGTTGGTGAGGTTGTCCTCTACATGCCATGGCGGCACTCCAGATGATCTCTTCCATAACCTTCTCCACCACTGAGGTCAGACTGACTGGCCTGTAGCCCCCCAGATCCTCCTTCTGGCCCTTCTCCTCCATGGCCATCACCTTTGTTGATGTCGTTGTACTCTACGTGCCACAGGGTGGCACTCCAGATGATCTTCCCCACCACCGAGGTCAGACCCACAGGCCTGTAGCTCCCCAGATCCTCCTCCTGGCCCTTCTTCTCGGTGGCCATCACCTTTGTTTATGTGGTTGCCCTCTATGTGCTGCGTGGTGGCACTCCAGCTGGTCTCCTCCATAAGTTTCCCCAGCACTGAGGTCAGACCCACAGGCCTGTAGCTCCCCAGATCCTCCTTCTGGCTCTTCTCCTCCATGGCCATCACCTTTGTTGATGTCATTGTCTTCTACGTGCCGTATAGTGGCACTCAGGATGATCTCCTCCATAACCTTCTCCACCACCGAGGTCAGACCCACAGGCCTGTAGCTCCCCAGATCCTCCTTCTGGCTCTTCTCCTCCATGGCCATCACCTTTGTTGATGTCATTGTCCTCTACGTGCCACACGGTGGCACTCAGGATGATCTCCTCCATAACCTTCTCCACCACCGAGGTCAGACCCACAGGCCTGTAGCTCCCCACATCCTCCTCCTGGCTCTTCTCCTCCATGGCCATCACCTTAGTTGATGTGGTTGCCCTCTACGTGCCACATGGTGGCACTCAGGATGATCTTCCCCATCACTGAGGTCAGACCCACAGGCCTGTAGCTCCTCAGATCCTCCTTCTGGCCCTTCTCCTCCATGGCCTTCACCTTTGTTGATGTCATTGTCCTCTACGTGCCACATGGTGGCACTCAGGATGATCTCCTCCATAACCTTCTCCACCACCGAGGTCAGACCCACAGGCCTGTAGCTCCCCAGATCCTCCTTCTGGCCCTTCTTCTCCATGGCCATCACCTTTGTTGATGTGGTTGCCCTCTACGTGCTGCGTGGTGTCGCTCCAGATGATCTTCCCCAGCACCGAGGTCAGACCCACAGGCCTGTAGCTCCCCAGATCCTCCTTCTGGCCCTTCTCCATGGCCATCACCTCTGTTGATGAGGTTGTCCTCTACATGCCATGGCGGCGCTTCAGATGATCTGTTCCATAACCTTCTCCACCACTGAGGTCAGACTGACTGGCCTGTAGCCCCCCAGATCCTCCTTCTGGCCCTTCTTCTCCATGGCCATCACCTTTGTTGATGTGGTTGCCCTCTACATGCCATGGTGGCACTCAGGATGATCTCCATAACCCATCACGGAGGTCAGACCCACAAGCTTGTAGCCTCCCAGATCCTCCTCCTGTCCCTTCTCGATGGCCATCACCTCTGTTGACCTCCACCCAACCCCGCTTGGCCAAGACGGCCAACAAACATTGAGAAGCATCTCGGTGAGAACTTCCCCCAGCTCCCTCAGGAGCTCTGTGGTTGTCCCCCCCTCCCTCAGCCGTGCAGGAGGAGCGGCAGCGCGGGAAGGAGAAGGAGGGCGACGGCGACCTGGGCGCCAACGCCAACGAGGAGATGCCGGTGGAGAAGATCTTGGAAGCCGAGTTGGCCGTCGAGCAGAAATCGGACCAAACCGTTGACGGCGCCGCCCCCGGCGGCACCTCGGTGAGTTGGTTGGTGGTGGGGGGGGAGGGACCCCTCGGAGGGGGCTTTGGGCCACCGTGCTGACCCCCCCCTCCCCCTTTACGTGTCCCCCCCCGCCCCGTCATCGTCATCAGCCCAATGACCCGGTGACCAACATCTGCCAGGCCGCCGACAAGCAGCTCTTCACGCTGGTGGAGTGGGCCAAGAGGATCCCCCACTTCTCCGAGCTCCCCCTGGACGACCAAGTCATCCTGCTACGGGCGGGTGAGGACGGAGATGTGGGGGGGGGTATTTGGGGGGGGCTTCTGCCCCATGGGGGGGGTGTTGGGGGGCTTCTAGGGAGGGGGGAGGTGTCCTACCAAAGGGGTGGCCAAGGGGGTGTCTGTGCCGGGGTTCTGGGGGAAGTGGTTTGAGGAGGGGGTGTCTGCCCCATGGGGGGGGGGTTTGGAGGGTCACAGGAGAAGATCTGCCCCAGAGAGGGGGGGTTTGGGGAGCTGGAGGGGGGATTTGCCCCATGGAGGGGGGTTCTGGGGGGGCTACAGGAGAGGATTTGCCCTATAGAGGGTGGCTTGGGGGGGATTTGCTGGCTGGAGGGGGAGATTTGCCCCGTGGAGGGGGGGATTTGCCCCATGGAGGGAGCAGTTGCCCCATGGAGGGGGGATTTGGGGGGGTCACAGAAGATCTGCCCCATAGGGGGGGGGTTTGGGGGGCTGGAGGGGGGATTTGCCCCATGGAAGGGGTTTTTGGGGGGCTACAGGGTGGGATTTGCCCCATGAAGGGGGGTTTGGGGGGGGTGAAGGGAGGATTTGCCCCACGGAGGGGGGTTTTGGGGTGCTACAGGGGGGGATTTGCCCCATA
>NW_027167530.1:0-24852 GCF_013368605.1 Nyctibius grandis
CTGGGCCAAACCAGACCCAACCGGGCCAATCCAGAACCAACGGGGATCAACTGGGACAAACCAGGGTCAACTGGGCCAAACTGGGGTCAACTGGGTGAAATCAGACCCAACTGGGGCCAGCTGGGCTCAACTGAACTCAATCGGACCCAACTGGAGCCAACTGGGGTCAGCTGGGCCCAACCGGACCCAACTGGGCCAAACCTGAACCAACTGGGGTCAACTGGGACAAACTGGGGTCAACTGGGCCAAACCAGACCCAACTGGGGTCAACTGGGACAAACTGGGGTCAACTGGGTGAAATCAGGCCCAACTGGGGCCAGCTGGGCGCAACTGAACTCAATCAGAGCCAACTGGGGTCAACTGGGCCCAACCGGACCCAACTGGGCCAAACCAGACCCAACCGGGCCAATCCAGAACCAACGGGGGTCAACTGGGACAAACTGGGGTCAACTGGGCTCAACTGAACTCGATCAGACTCAACTGGAGCCAACTGGGGTCAACTGGGCCAAACCGGACCCAACTGGGCCAAACCAGACCCAACTGGGGTCAACTGGGACAAACTGGGGTCAACTGGGCCAAACCAGACCCAACTGGGGTCAACTGGGCCAAACTGGGGTCAACTGGGTGAAATCAGGCCCAACTGGGGCCAGCTGGGCGCAACTGAACTCAATCAGAGCCAACTGGGGTCAACTGGGCCCAACCGGACCCAACTGGGCCAAACCAGACCCAACCGGGCCAATCCAGACCCAACTGGGGTCAACTGGGACAAACTGGGGTCAACTGGGACAAACTAGACCCAACTGGGGCCAGCTGGGCGCAACTGAACTCAATCAGAGCCAACTGGGGTCAACTGGGCCCAACCGGACCCAACTGGGCCAAACCAGACCCAACCGGGCCAATCCAGAACCAACGGGGGTCAACTGGGACAAACTGGGGTCAACTGGGACAGACTGGGGTCAACTGGGCTCAACTGAACTCCATCAGACCCAACTGGAGCCAACTGGGGTCAACTGGGCCCAACCAGACCCAACCGGGGCCAACTGGGGTCAACTGGGCCAGACCAGACCCAACTGGGCCCAACCAGACCCAACTGGGGCCAACTGGGGCCAACCAGACCCAACTGGGGCCAACTGGGCCCAACCAGACCCAACCAAGGCCCATCCAGAGCCCAACTGGGCTCAACTGGGGCCATCCGCGACCAATTGGGCCAACCCAGTTTGGTCCCAGTTGCATCCCAGTTCCACCCCACCCCCCCCCAGTTCTGTCCCAGTTGTGTCCCAGTTCTGGTACTGGTTCTACCCCAGGTTCCAGGAACACCAGTGGCGGGAGGGGCCGTGGACCAGTAGCCTCCTCACGGTGGCCAACGTCAGCCAGGATCGGGCCCGCCTCCGCCACCAGTTCCACCAGCTGAACTGGGACCAGTATAAGGCGAAACGCAACTGGTACCAGTACCAGAACTGGGACCAGGACCAGGACTGGGACCAGGACCAGAACGGGACCCTCGGCACCTTCGTCTGCGTCGCCCAGAACCCCCTGGGCACCGTCCGGCGCCGGCTCCAGCTGCGGCTGGCGGGTACTGGGAGGGACTGGGAGGGACTGGGAGGGACTGGGGGGGACTGGGAGGGGGCTGGGAGGGGGTGGGAGGGACTGGGAGGGACTGGGAGGGGGCTGGGAGGGGCTGGGAGGGGACTGGGAGGCGGAATGGGGGGACTGGGAGGGACTGGGAGGGGATGGGGGGGGAAGGGGAGGGACTGGGGGGGACTGGGGGGGACTGGGAGGGCTCTGGAGTGTTACTGGGGGTTACTGGGGTGGGTCTCCTGGGTTCCTGGAGGTTACTGGGAGCACTGGGATGGCACTGTAATGGCACTGGAACTTACTGGGAAGGGTCTGTGGTGCTCCTGGGGGTTACTGGGAGGGCACTGGGGGTTACTGGGAGCACTGGGATGGCACTGTAAGGCCCCTGGAGGTTACTGGGAGGTACTGGGAGGGGTCTGTGGGGTTCCTGTGTGTTACTGGGAACACTGGGAGGAGTCTGCTGGGCTCCTGGGGGGTACTGGGAGCACTGGGATGGCACTAGAGGTTACTGGAGCTTACTGGGGAGGGTCTGTGGAGTTACTGGGAGGCCGTGGGATGGCACTGGGAGTTACTGGGAGTACTGGGAGGTGTCTGTGGTGCTACTGGAGCTTACTGGGAAGTACTGGGAGGGGTCTGGGGGTTACTGGGAGGCACTGGGAGGGGGACTGGGGGGGATTGGGAAGCACTTGGGAGGATTTGGGACAGTGGAAGGATACTGGGGGCCACTGGGAGGAACTGGGAGGCACTGAGAGGGGACTGGGAGGCACTGGGGAGCACTGGGGGGTTACTGGGAGGGACTGGGGGGCACTGGGAGGGGACTTG
Source organism: Nyctibius grandis (assembly GCF_013368605.1). Classification (NCBI taxonomy): domain Eukaryota; kingdom Metazoa; phylum Chordata; class Aves; order Nyctibiiformes; family Nyctibiidae; genus Nyctibius; species Nyctibius grandis. The sequence continues at coordinate 2,398 of NW_027167530.1, forward strand.
GGGGCTACGGGAGGGACTGGGAGGGACTGGGGAGCACTGGGGAGCTACTGGGAGGCACTGGGAGGGGACTGGGAGGGGACTGGGTGGGACTGGGATATACTGGGAGGGGACTGGGAGGGACTGGGGCGTTACTGGGAGGGACTGGGTGGTACTGGGGGGGACTGGGAGGGACTGGGAGGCACTGGGAGGGGACTGGGGGCGGGATTGGGAAGCACTGGGGTGGATTTGGGACAGTGGAAGATATTGGGGGCCACTGGGAGGATACTGGGGGCTACTGGGAGGATACTGGTGGTTACTGGGAGGTACTGGGAGGCACTGGGATCCCCTTGCCCCCCCCCAGACCGGCCCGACCCCCCCCGGGAGCTGCGGGTCTTGGGGGTCACCCCCACGTCCCTCAGCGTCGCCTGGAGCCCCGGCTTCGACGGGGGGCAGCCCCAGAGCTTCCTGGTCAGGTACTGGGAGCACTGGGGACACCCAAGACCACCCATGGGGACACCCCAAGACCCCCTTGGGACCCCAAACCCACCATGGGGTGACCCCAAGACCCCATGGAGACCCCAAAAAACCTCCTGGAGACCCCAAAAAACCATGAGGAGCCCCAAAACCCTTTGATGGGACCCAAAAACCTTCATGAGATGCCACCACGGGACCTCAGAACCTCATGGAGACCCCAAAGAACGTCATGGAGACCCCAAAAAACCTCATGGGGACCTCAAAACCCATGGAGACCCCAAAAAACTCCATGAGGACCCGAAAAAATTTGGTGGGACCCAGAAACCTTCATGAGATCCCACCATGGGACCTCAAAATCTCATGGAGACCCCACAGAACCTCATGGAGACCCCAAAAGTCACCATGGGGACCCCAAAGAACCTCATGGAGACCCCAAGAAACCCATGTGGGGACCCAAAAAATCCATGGGGACCCCAAAACCCTTTGATGGGACCCAGAAACCTTCATGAGATGCCACCATGAGACCCCAAAACCCCATGGAGACCCCAAAGAACCTCATGGAGACCCCAAAACCCTTTGATGGGACCCAGAAACCTTCATGAGATCCCACCACGGGACCTCAAAACCCCATGGAGACCCCAAAGAACCTCATGGAGACCCAAAGAACCTCATGGAGACCCCAAAAAACTCCATGAGGACCCCAAAAAATCTGGTGGGACCCAGAAACCCTCATGAGATCCCACCACGGGACCTCAAAACCTCATGGAGACCCCAAAGAACCTCATGGAGACCTCAAAACCCAATGGAGACCCCAAAGAACCTCATGGAGGCCCCAAAACCCTTTGATAGGACCCAGAAACCTTCATGAGATCCCACCATGGGACCTCAAAACCCCACGGAGACCCCAAAGAACCTCATGGAGACCCCACAGAACCTCATGGAGACCCCAAAACTACCATGGAGACCCCAAAAAACCTCATGGAGACCCCAAAATCCACCATGAGGACCCCAAAAAATCCATGGGGACTCCAAAACCCTTTGATGGGACCCAGAAACCTTCATGAGATCCCACCACAGGACCTCAAAACCCCATGGAGACCCCAAAGAACCTCATGGAGACCCCAAAACCATCATGGAGACCTCAAAACCCCATGAAGACCCCAAAGAACCTCATGGAGACCCCAAAAAACTCCATGAGGACCCCAAAAAATCTGGTGGGACCCAGAAACCTTCATGAGATCCCACCATGAGACCTCAAAACCCCATGGAGACCACAAAGAACCTCATGGAGACCCCAAAAAACCATGAGGAGCCCCAAAACCCTTTGATGGGACCCAAAAACCTTCATGAGATGCCACCACGGGACCTCAGAACCTCATGGAGACCCCAAAGAACCTCATGGAGACCCCAAAACCATCATGGAGACCTCAAAACCATCATGGAGACCCCAAAAAACCCCATGGAGACCCCAAAACTACCATGGGGACCCCAAAGAACCTCATGGAGACCTCAAAATCCACCATGAGGACCCCAAAAAATCCATGGGGACTCCAAAACCCTTTGATGGGACCCAGAAACCTTCATGAGATCCCACCATGGGACCTCAAAACCCCATGGAGACCCCAAAGAACCTCATGGAGACCCCAAAAAACCTCATGGAGACCCCAAAACCCCCATGAAGACCCCAAAGAACCTCATGGAGACCCCAAGAAACCCATGTGGGGACCCAAAAAATCCATGGGGACTCCAAAACCCTTTGATGGGACCCAGAAACCTTCATGAGATGCCACCACGGGACCTCAAAACCCCATGGAGATCCCAAAGAACCTCATGGAGACCCCAAAAAACCTCATGGAGACCCCAAAACCATCATGGAGACCCCAAAACCCCCATGAAGACCCCAAAGAACCTCATGGAGACCCCAAAACCCTTTGATGGGACCCAGAAACCTTCATGAGATGCCACCATGAGACCTCAAAACCTCATGGAGACCCCAAAGAACCTCATGGAGACCCCACAGAACCCCATGGAGACCCAAAACCATCATGGAGACCCCAAAACCCCCATGAAGACCCCAAAGAACCTCATGGAGACCCCAAAACCCTTTGATAGGACCCAGAAACCTTCATGAGATGCCACCATGAGACCTCAAAACCATCATGGAGACCCCAAAGAACCTCATGGAGACCCCAAACCCCCCTTGGGACCCCCCCAAAACCCCCCCGAGATGCCCTCAAAGCCCCCTCAGATCCCTCCCCCCCCATTTCCGGCTGTTCTGAACCACTTCCGGTCTGCTAGCCCTCACTTCCGGTCCGCTCGGCCCTCACTTCCGGTCCTCCTCAGGGTCGCGACCACACTTCCGGGTTGCGACAGCACTTCCACGTCGCTCCCATTACGCCCCACCCATTTCCGGTCTCCCCTCATGGCTTGTAATGGCACTTCCGGTGGCGCCCAGGCCACTTCCGGCTCGGATTGGTCCCACTTCCGGTCATCCCACCCCTCACTTCCGGTCTCCTTTCCAGCGCGAGGAGCCCCGGGGCCCCGCCCCCCCCCGCCGCCCTCCTCGTGCCCGGCCCCACCCTGACCCTGGGGGGGCTCCGCCCGGCCACGCCCTATGACGTCACGGTGAGGGCGCGCAACGCGCGCGGCGACAGCGCGGCGGCCGTCATCAGAGCCGTCACTTCCGGTAAGGCGGAAGGCGGGACCGGAAGTGGGGAAGAGTAGACCGGAAGTGGGGGAGTGGGGACCGGAAGTTGTGTAGCTGGACAGGAAGTGGGTCCATCCTGGAGAAGAGCGGGGTGTGGTGGTGGGTGGGCGGGACCGGAAGTGGACGGAGAACCGGAAGTGAGGGTGGCAGGAGCGGAAATAGCCCTGGATGGGGACAGGATGTGGGTGGGCAGGAACCGGAAGTGATGGCTAGAGGAAGGGGTGGTATGGTCAGAACGGGAAGTGAGGGTACCAGGACCGGAAGTAGCCGTGGATGGGGACAGGATGCGGGTGGGCGGGACCGGAAGTGGCAGTAGAACCGGAAGTGAGGGTGCCAGGACCGGAAATAGCCCTGGATGTGGGTGGGCGGGACCGGAAGTGGGAGTAGAAGCAGAAGTGAGGGTGGCAGGACCGGAAATAGCCCTGGATGGGGACAGGATGTGGGTGGGCGGGACCGGAAGTGGGAGTAGAACCGGAACTGAGGGTGGCAGGAGCGGAAATAGCCCTGGATGGGGCCAGGATGTGGGTGGGCGGGACCGGAAGTGATGGCTAAAGGCGGGGTCAGAACCGGAAGTGACCTCGGTTCCGCCCCTCAGAGCTGCCCGACGATTCGCCAGCCCCGGGGGCGGAGCCAGCAGCGCCCCCTGGAGGTGAGGCCGGGTGCCCTGGGGCGAGCAGCGCCCCCTGGAGGTGACCCCCCCCCCCCCACCCACTCCTCCTCTATCCCATCAGGCTTTGCGGCGCCCCCCGCCCTCGTGGGGGGTCTCAGCGCCCTGGGGGGGCTCCTGCTCGTGGGCAACGGCGCCCTCTGGGGGGCGCTGCTGTGGCGGCGCCGACGGGACCCACCGCTAGGGGGCGCCCCCGCCAAGGGGGGGGCCCCAAACCAGTACGGCCCAGTAAGCGCCGCCCCCGAGAGCGTCGAGGTGAGGAGGGCGCCCCCTGGTGGGTGGGAGGAGCCAACACATGGGTGCCCCCCCCCCCCCCCCCCACCCACTCACAAGTGGCCCCCCCCCAGCTGAGCTCTATGGGGTCAGGGGCGACCCCTAGTGGTGACCCCGTGCCATGGGAGCCCTCCGTGGGTGAGTGGGAAGGGGACTGGGATAAACTGGGAGGAACTGGGAGGGGACTGGGAGGGGCTGGGAGAGACTGAGGGGAACTGGGAGGGAGTGGGAGGGGACTGGGAGGGACTGGAAGGGGACTGGGATAAACTGGGAGGCACTGGGAGGGGACTGGGAGGGATTGGGAGGGGACTGGGATGGATTGGGAGGGATTGGGAGGGGACTGGGATAAACTGGGAGGGACTGGGAGGGGACTGGGAGGGGATTGGGAGGGACTGGGAGGGATTGGGAGGGGACTGGGATAAACTGGGAGGGACTGGGAGGGATTGGGAGGGGACTGGGATAAACTGGGAGGGACTGGGAGGGGACTGGGAGGGGATTGGGAGGGACTGGGAGGAACTGGGAGGGACTGGGAGGGGACTGGGAGGGATTGGGAGGGGACTGGGATAAACTGGGAGGGACTGGGAGGGAACTGGGAGGGATTGGGAGGGACTGGGATCAACTGGGAGGAATTGGGATGGATTTGGAGGGTGCTGGGAGGGGCTGGGAGGGGACTGGGAGGGACTGGGAGAGACTGGAAGGGACTGGGAGGGGATTGGGAGGGACTGGGAGGGATTGGGATGGATTTGGAGGGCACTGGGAAGGGCTGGGAGAGGGCTGGGAGGCACTGGGAAGGGACTGGGAGGCACTGGGAAGGGACTGGGAGCATTGGGCGTGCCTGGGGAGGGATTGAGGGGTGCTGGGAGCAACTGGGAGGGGACTAGGATAAACTGGGAGGAACTGGGAGAGATTTGGAGGGCGCTGAGAGGAACTGGGAGGGGACTGGGAGGAACTGGGAGAGGACTGGGATCAACTGGGAGGGGCTGGGAGGGATTTGGAGGGCACTGGGAGGGGCTGGGAGGGGACTGGGAGGAACTGGGAGGGGACTGGGAGCACTGGGAGGGCACTGGGGTATCTTCTCTATAGGCTCGTGGGCGCCCCCTAGTGGCGCTCCCCTCCCACGCGACCCAGACCACGCCTACGAGGACGTGGACCAATGGGGGGGCTACGAGGAGGTGAGGGGGCGGGTCCAAGGGGGGGGCGCGGTCCCCGGATGTTGGGGGGCGTGGCCACACCCCCCCTTAACCCCGCCCCCTTCCCCCCCCCACAGGTGCCCCCCCCGGATCTCCGCTTCACCCACCAGGGGGAGCTGGTTTGAGGCCACGCCCCCTCCAGGCCACGCCCCCTCCCAAGCCCCGCCCCCTCGACAAGCCACGCCCCCTCAATAAACCACACCCCCACAATCCACGCCCCCTCGTGGGGAGGAGTTTGCATGTTAATTAGGGGGGCGGGGCCTCCCTTTTGGGCCCCCCCCCCTTAAACGACGCCGCTCTCTTCAGCCAATCAGAACGCTTTATTTTAGGGGGGTGGAGGCCACGCCCCCCCCATTATTCCCCAGTTCAAACCAGTTTCCTCCCAGTTCAACACCCCCCACCCCATTTTGGGGCAAAATCCCCCCATTTTGGGGTCCGAACTCTGGCCCCTCCCCCCTAATTAATGAAGCCTGGGGGGGAGGGGCTTATTTGGGGAGGGGGCGGGGCTACACAGAAGCCCCGCCCCCTCCGGGGGCACTCTTAAAGGGGCAACGCCCCTAAAGGGGGGGGGGGGGGGAAGTGCCCCTCCCCCACCCGGAAAACCAATGTGGTTCAAGGATTCATTTCCCGGAAATGGGGGGGAGGGGAAGGGGGCGGGGCCAGCTGGAAGCTCCGCCCCCTTGTTGTTCCCCTCCCCCAATCAGGCGATTTCATGGAAATCAATGCAAATGAAGGTGGGCGGGGCTTGTCGGGGGCACCCCCAATATGGGGGTGGCCCTGGGAAGGGGGAGGGGCTTGTCTCCTCCCGCTGTGATGTCATCTCCACGAGGCCCCGCCCACTCTGACGTCACTTCCGCCCACCCCTAGGAGGTGGGGGAGGGGCGGCGGGCGCCGCGGCGGCTCTTCAGGAGGAGGCGGAGCTGTGGGGGGAGGGGAGAGGGGGGTCAGGGGGGGGTTGACCCCAAAATCTGGGGGTTTGACCCCAAAATCCTGAGGTTTGACCCCAAAATTGTGACATTTGACCTCAAATCCTGAGGTTTGACCCCAAAATCTTGAGGTTTGACCCCAAAATCCTGAGGTTGGTGGTGACCACGATGGGTTTTGGGGTCTCCATGAGGTTCTTTGGGGTCTTCATGGGGTCTTGGGGGCACCCATGGGGGTTGGGGAGCACCCATGGGGGTTTTGGGGTCTCCATGAGGTTCTTTGGGGTCTCCATGGAGGTTTTGGGGTCTCCATGAGGTTCTTTGGGGTCTTCATGGGGTCTTGGAGGATCCTTCTGGGCTTGGGGGTGACCTAAGGGGGTTTTGGAGGTCCTCATGGGGTTTTGGGGTCTCATGGTGGGATCTCATGAAGGTTTCTGGGTCCCACCACATTTTTTGGGGTCCCCATGGTGGGTTTTGGGGTCTCCATGAGGTTTTGGGGTCCTCATGGGGTTTTGGGGTTTCCATGAAGTTCTTTGAGGTCCCCATGGGGGTTTTGGGGTCTCCATGAGGTTCTTTGGGGAATTCATGGGGTTTTGGAGGATCATCCTGGGTTTTGGGGTGACCCAAGGGGGTTTTGGGGTCTCCATGAGGTTCTGAGGTCTCATGGTGGGATCTCATGAAGGTTTCTGGGTCCCAGCAGAGTTTTTGGGGCATCTCAAAGGGTTTTGGGGCTCCTCATGGTTTTTGGGGTCCCAAGGAGGTCTTGGGGGGGCACCCATGGGGGTCTTGGGGGTCTCCATGGGGGTTTTTGGGGTCCTCATGGGGTTTTGGGGTCTCTATGAGGTTCTTTGGGGTCTCCATGGGGTTTTGAGGTCTCGTGGTGGGATCTCATGAAGGTTTCTGGGTCCCATCAAAGGGTTTTGGGGTCCCCATGGATTTTTTGGGGTCCCCATGTTGGTTTTGGGGTGACCATGAGGGTTTTGGGGTCTCCATGGGGTTTTTGGGGTCTCCATGAGGTTCTTTGGGGTCTCCATGGGGTTTTTTGGGGTCCCCATGGGGGTTTTGGGGTCTCCATGAGGTTTTGAGGTCTCATGGTGGGATCTCATGAAGGTTTCTGGGTCCCGTCAAAGGGTTTTGGGGTCCCCATGGTTTTTTTGGGGTCTCCATGAGGTTCTTTGGGGTCTCCATGAGGTCTTTTGGGGTGACCATGGGGGTTTTGGGGTCCCCATGGGGGTTTTGGGGTCTCCATGAGGTTCTTTGGGGTCTCCATGAGGTTTTTTGGGGTCCCCATGGGGGTTTTGGGGTCTCCATGGGGGTTTGAGGTCTCGTGGTGGGATCTCATGAAGGTTTCTGGGTCCCAGGAGAGTTTTTGGGGTCACCATGGAAGTTTTGGGGTCTCCATGAGGTTCTTTGGGGTCTTCATGGGGTTTTGGAGGATCCCTCTGGGTTTGGGGGTGACCCAAGGGGTTGGGGGTGTCTCCATGGGTGGTTTGGGGGGGTCTCTGGGGGTCCTACCTGGTCTCCGGGGGGGCCAGGGGGCAGGAGGCCGTGGGGCAGGTCATGTTCAAGGTTGCGAGCGCCGGGGTCGGCCCCCCAGGCCAGGAGAAGGCGGATGAGGGGCTCCTGGGTGGGGCCCCCCGGTAACGCCGCCGCCATGTGGAGGGGGGTGTTCCCGTGGGCCTATGGGGTGGACATGGGGGGGTCAGGGGGGTCCCAAGTGTCCAACCGCCCCATAGACACCTCCACGCCCCATAGCTGCCCCATAAGTACCTCAAAGCACCCATAAAACCCCATAGATCTCCCCATAGATCCACCTCCAAACCCCCCTTAGATCCACCACAGGCACCTCCAACCCCCCTTAGATCCACCACAGGCCCCCCAAATCCCCCGTAGATCCCCCCCAGCCCCATAGCTGCCCCATAGACACCTCCACGCCCCATAGCTGCCCCATAAGTACCTCAAAGCACCCATAAAACCCCATAGATCTCCCCATAGATCCACCTCCAAACCCCCCTTAGATCCACCACAGGCATTTCCAACCCCCCTTAGATCCACCACAGGCCCCCCAAATCCCCCATAGATCCCCCCCAGCCCCATAGCTGCCCCATAGACACCTCCATGCCCCATAGCTGCCCCATAGCTACCTCAAAGCACCCATAGAAACCCATAGATCTCCCCATAGATCCACCTCCAAACCCCCCTTAGATCCACCACAGGCACCTCCAACCCCCCCTAGATCCACCACAGGCCCCCCAAATCCCCTATAGATCCCCCCCAGCCCCACAGCTGCCCCATAGACACCTCCACACCCCATAGCTGCCCCATAAGTACCTCAGAGTACCCATAAAACCCCATAGATCTCCCCATAGATCCACCTCCAAACCCTCCTTAGATCCACCACAGGCCCCCCAAAGTCCACCTAGAGCCCCACAGACACCCAAATCCCCTATAGATCCCCCTCAGCCCCATAGCTGCCCCATAGACACCTCCACGCCCCATAGCTGCCCCATAGCTACCTCAAAGCACCCATAAAACCCCATACATCTCCCCATAGATCCACCTCCAAACCCCCCTTAGATCCACCACAGGCACCTCCAAACCCCCCTTAGATCCACCACAGGCCCCCCAAATCCCCCATAGATCCCCCCCAGCCCCACAGCTGCCCCATAGACACCTCCACGCCCCATAGCTGCCCCATAAGTACCTCAGAGCACCCATAAAACCCCATAGATCTCCCCATAGATGCACCTCCAAACCCCCCTTAGATCCACCACAGGCACCTCCAAACCCCCCTTAGATCCACCACAGGCCCCCCAAATCCCCCATAGATCCCCCCCAGCCCCATAGCTGCCCCATAGACACCTCCACGCCCCATAGCTGCCCCATAAGTACCTCAAAGCACCCATAAAACCCCATAGATCTCCCCATAGATCCACCTCCAAACCCCCCTTAGATCCACCACAGGCACCTCCAAACCCCCCCTAGATCCACCACAGGCCCCCCAAATCCCCTATAGATCCCCCCCAGCCCCATAGCTGCCCCATAGACACCTCCACGCCCCATAGCTGCCCCATAGCGACCTCAAAACACCCATAAAACCCCATAGATCTCCCCATAGATCCTCCTCCAAACCCCCCTTAGATCCACCACAGGCCCCCCAAAGTCCACCTAGAGCCCCACAGACACCCCATAGCGCCCCACAGACACCTCCAAACCCCATAGATGCCCCATAAGTACCTCAAAGCACCCATAAAACCCCATAGATCTCCCCCTAGATCCACCAGAGACACCTCGAACCCCCCTTAGATCCACCACAGGCACCTCCAAACCCCCCTTAGATCCACCACAGCCACCCGAAGCCCCCCATAGGTGCCCTCAAGCACCCCCTAGACCCCATAACTCCTCCATGGGGCCCCATAGGTCACCCCCCCAGCCCCATGGGTGCCCCCTAAGTGCCCGAGGCCCCTCGTCACCTTCATGTTGATGAGGCGCGGGGCCACCCCGGGTTGGCGCAGGAGAAGGTGGGTCAAGGCCAAGTTCCCCCCCCTCACGGCCAAGTGCAACACGGTCTGGCTGCTCTTCATGTCCTACCAGGGGTGGGGGGCACCCAGGGGTCAGGGTGGGGGTCCCACCACCCCATTGACCCCCAACAAGGGACCCAGGGGTCAGGGTGGGGGGTCCTACCACCCCATTGACACCCAACAAGGGACCCAGAGGTCCAGGATGGGGTCCCACCACCCCATTGACCCCCAGGGGTCTGAGGGGGCACCCAGGGGTCCAAGGGGGCACCCAGGGGTCAGGGGGGCACCCAGGGGTCAGGGTGGGGGTCCCACCACCCCATTGACCCCCAACAAGGGACCAAGGGGGCACCCAGGGGTCCAGGGGGGCACCCAGGGGTCAGGGTGGGGGTCCCACCACCCCATTGACCCCCAACAAGGGACCCAGAGGTCCAGGATGGGGTCCCACCACCCCATTGACCCCCAGGGGTCTGGGGGGGCACCCAGGGGTCTGGGGGGGCACCCAGGGGTCAGGGTGGGGGTCCCACCACCCCATTGACCCCCTACAAGGGACCCAGGGGTCAAGGGGGGCACCCAGGGGTCGGGGGGGGCACCCAGGGGTCTGGGGGGGCACCCAGGGGTCCAGGGGGGCACCCAGGGGTCCAGGATGGGGTCCCACCACCCCATTGACCCTCAGGGGTCTGGGGGGGCACCCAGGGGTCTGGGGGGCACCCAGGGGTCAGGGTGGGGGTCCCACCACCCCATTGACCCCCTACAAGGGACCCAGGGGTCCAGGGGGGCACCCAGGGGTCGGGGGGGGCACCCAGGGGTCCAGGGGGGCACCCAGGGGTCCAGGATGGGGTCCCACCACCCCATTGACCCCCAGGGGTCTGGGGGGGCACCCAGGGGTCAGGGTGGGGGTCCCACCACCCCATTGACCCCCACCCAAGGGACCCAGGGGTCCAGGGGGGCACCCAGGGGTCAGGGGAGCACCCAGGGGTCTGGGGGGCACCCATGGGTCTGGGGGGGCACCCAGGGGTCAGGGGGGCACCCAGGGGTGCTGGGGGGGCACCCAGGGGTCTGGGGGGCACCCAGGGGTGCTGGGGGGGGGCACCCATGGGTGGGGGGGGGGGTCACCTGGCTGCCGCAGTCCGCCCCCATCCGCAGCAGCAGCTCCACGCAGAGGATTCGCTCCTGGGGGGTGGGTGCGGGGGGGGGACCCCCCCAAGAAGCCGCCCCAGGATTGGCCGGCGCTCGCAGCGAGGCATTATGGGATAGGACGGCGCAGTGGAGGGGGGTCTGACCTGGGGGGGTGGGTGGGGGTCAGGGTGGGACCCTCCAGGGACCCCCAAGACCCCCCCCAAATTAGGGACCCCCACCCAAGACCCCCCACCCAAGACCCCCCCCACCCATATTGTGGTCCCCACAACTGGGACCCTCCAGGGACCCCCCCACCCAAATCAGGGACCCCCCCACCCATATTGGGGTCCCCTCAACTGGGACCCTCCTGGGACCCCCCACCCAAATCAGGGACCCCCCCACCCAAGACCCCCACCCAAACCAGGGACCCCCCACCCATATTGGGGACCCCACAACTGGGACCCTCCTGGGACCCCCCACCCAAACCAGGGGCCCCCCCCAAGACCCCCCACCCATATTGGGGTCCCCACAATTGGGACCCCCCACCCAAGACCCCACCCAAACCAGGGACCCCCCCCACCCATATTGGGGTCCCCACAACTGGGACCCCCCACCCAAGACCCCCCCCAAATCAGGGACCCCCCCCACCCATATTGGGGTCCCCTCAACTGGGACCCTACTGGGACCCCCCACCCAAACCAGGGACCCCCCCACCCTGACCCCCACCCCCACCCTGGGACCCCCCACCCACATTTTCTGACCTTCGAAGTTTCGGGCCTCCACGTTCACGGGGACCCTCGAGGACATCACGGCCTGGGGGGGGGGGGGGAGGGTGGGGGGCACCCATGGGTGGGTCTTGGGGGCACCCATGGGGGGTCCTGGGTGCCCTGTGGGGGGGTTTGTGGGGTCCTGGGTGCCCCTTGGTGGGTTTTGGGTGCCCTATGGGGGGGTTTGGGGTCCTGGGTGCCCCCTGGGGGTGTTGGGTGCCCCCCACCCGTACCTGGATGACGCGGGGGGTCCCTGGGTGCTCTATGGGGGGTTTTGGGGTCCCTGGGTGCCCCCTGGGGGTCCTGGGTGCCCTATGGGGGTTTGTGGGGTCCCTGGGTGCCTTATGGGGGGTCTTGGGTGCCCTATGGGGGGTCCTGGGTGCCCCCCGGGGTCTTTGGGTGCCCTATGGGAGGGTTTGGGGTCCCTGGGTGCCCTGTTGGGGTCCTGGGTGCCCCATGGGGGTTTGTGGGGTCCTGGGTGCCCCTTGGTGGGTTTTGGGTGCCCTAAGGTGGGTTTTGGGGTCCTGGGTGCCCCATGGGTGCCCCCTGGGGGTGTTGGTTGCCCCCCACCCATACCTGGATGACGCGGGGGGTCCCTGGGTGCCCCCTGGGGTCCCTGGGTGCCCTATGGATGGTCTTGGGGTCCCTGGGTGCCCCCTGGGGGGTCCTGGGTGCCCTATGGGGGTCCCTGGGTGCCCTATGGGGGGTCTTGGGTGCCCACCTGGACACTTGGGTGCCCTATGGGGGGTTTTGGGGTCCTGGGTGCCCCCTGGGGGGCTTTAGGGTCCTGGGTGCCCTATGGGGGGTCTTGGGTGCCCTATGGGGGTCCTGGGTGCCCTATGGGGGGTTTTGGGGTCCTGGGTGCCCCCTGGGGTCCCTGGGTGCCCCATGGGTGCCCTGGGTGCCCACCGGGGGTGTTGGGTGCCCCCCACCCATACCTGGATGACGCGGGGGGTCCCATAGGTGGCCCCCAGGTGCAGCGCGGTCCGGCCCCGGTGATCGGCCGCGTCGGGGTCGGCCCCGAGGGCCAACAGGTCCCCGACCACCCCCGGGGCCGCCGCGGCCGCCGCCACCAGCAGGGGGGTCTGGGGGGGTCAGAGGTCAAAGGTCAGGGGTCAGAGGTCACCCCCGGGTCCCCTGTCACCCCCCCGGACCCCAAACTGCCCCAAGAGCCCCGTTATTGCCCCTTAATTACCCATTATTAGCCCATTATTACCCCTTATTAGCCCTTATTAGCCCATTATTACACCTTTATTACCCCTTATTACCCCTTATTAGCCCATTATTACCCCTTATTAGCCCTTATTAGCCCATTATTACCCCTTATTACCTCTTATTAGCCCGTTATTACCCCTTATTAGCCCATTATTACACCCTTATTACTCCTTATTACCCCTTATTAGCCCATTATTTCCCCTTATTAGCTCTTATTACCCCATTATTAAGCCATTATTACACCCTTATTACCCTAAATTACCCTCTTATTAATTAACTCTTCTTACCCCCTATTACCCCCTTATTACCCCTTTAACTCCCTTATTACCCCCCTTTAATTACTCTCTTATTAATTATCCCTTATTATCCCTTTTTTACCCCTTTTTACCTCTTATTACCCCATTATTACCCCCTTATTAGCCCCTTATTACCCCCTTATTACCCCGTTATTACCCCATTATCACCCCTCTCACCCCATAACCTCATTATTACCCCCTTATTACCCCCTTATTACCTTGTTGTTACCCCACTATCACCCCGCTCACCCCATAACCTCATTATTACCCCCCTTACCCCCTTATTACCCCCTTATTACCCCCTTATGCCCCGGTTATTACCCCATTACCCCATTTTAATGCTGTTATTACCCCCTTATTATGGCTTTCACCCTTATTACCCCCTTATTACCCCCTTATTACCCCATTATTACCCCGTTATCGCCCCTCTCACCCCATAACCTCATTATTACCCCCTTATTACCCCCCTATTATCCCCTTATTACCCCATTATTACCCCCTTATCGCCCCATTCACCCCCATAACCTCATTATTACCCCCTTATTACCCCCCTATTACCTCCTTATTACCCCCTTATTACCCCGTTATCACCCCTCTCACCCCATCACCTCATTATTACCCCCCTATTACCCCCTTATTACCCCGTTATTACCCCATTATCGCCCCATTCACCCCCATAACCTCATTATTACCCCCCTATTACCCCCCTATTACCCCATTATTACCCCATTATTACCCCATTATTACCCCGTTATCGCCCCTCTCACCCCATAACCCCGTTATTACCCCCCTATTACCCCGTTATTACCCCGTTACCTTCCCCCGGTGCTCCCGCAGCTCCAGTTGCCCCAACGCCTTGAAGGCCTCAGCGGCTGCCCGGGCCGGGGCTCGTAGCCCCCGGGCACACAGCACGTGCAGCAGCCTGGGGGCAGGGGGCAGGGGGCAGGGGTCAACCCCCAACTACCCCCCCCCACCCCATAACTGCCCCCAGAACCCATAACTACCCCCAGAACCCATAACTACCCCCCATGGGCCCTATTGCCCCACATCTTGCCCCATTGACCCCATTGACCACCCCATTGACCCCATTGACCCCATTGACCCCCCATGTGCTCTATTGCCCCCACATCTTGCCCCATTGACCCCATTGACCACCCCATTGACCCCATTGACCCCCATGACCCCTATAGACCCCCCATGGGCCCTATTGCCCCACATCTTGCCCCATTGACCCCATTGACCACCCCATTGACCCCATTGACCCCCATGACCCCTATAGACCCCCCATGGGCCCTATTGCCCCACATCTTGCCCCATTGACCCCATTGACCACCCCATTGACCCCATTGACCCCCATGACCCCTATGGACACCCCATGGGCCCTATTGCCCCCCCATAGGCCCTATTGCCCCACATCCTGCCCCATTGACCCCATTGACCACCCCATTGACCCCATTGACCCCAGTGACCCCTATAGACCCCCCATGGGCCCTATTGCCCCACATCTTGCCCCATTGACCCCATTGACCACCCCATTGACCCCATTGACCCCCATGACCCCTATAGACCCCCCATGGGCCCTATTGCCCCCCCATAGGCCCTATTGCCCCACATCCTGACCCATTGACCCCATTGACCACCCCATTGACCACCCCATTGACCCCATTGACCCCCATGACCCCTATAGACCCCCCATGGGCCCTATTGCCCCACAACCTGCCCCATTGACCCCATTGACCACCCCATTGACCCCCATGACCCCTATAGACCCCCCATGGGCCCTATTGCCCCACAACCTGCCCCATTGACCCCATTGACCCCCCCATTGACCCCATTGACCACCCCATTGACCCCATTGACCCCCATGACCCCTATAGACCCCCCATGGGCCCTATTGCCCCACAACCTGCCCCATTGACCCCATTGACCACCCCATTGACCCCATTGACCCCCCCATTGACCCCATTGACACCCACGACCCCTATAGACCCCCCATGGGCCCTATTGCCCCACAACCTGCCCCATTGACCCCATTGACCCCCCCATTGACCCCATTGACCCCCCCATTGACCCCGTTGACCCCCATGACCCCTATAGACCCCCCATGGGCCCTATTGCCCCACAACCTGCCCCATTGACCCCATTGACCCCCACGACCCCTATTGCCCCCCCATCTTGCCCCGTTGGCCCCCCAGGTTGCCCCCCAACTCACGTGTCCCCCTCCTCGTCCTGCCGCAGGAGCTCCCGGGGGTCCATGGCCCGCACGGCGGCGCGGGCGGCTGCCAACTCCCCGGGGTCAGGTTCGGGGTCAGGGTCAAGGTCAGGGGTCAAACCCCCCAGGGTGACCCCCATGTCCCCCCCTGGCACCAGCGGCTGGGGCCAGGCAGGGCCTGGGGGTGCCAAGGGGGCTGCGGCCTGGGGGGATACTGGGGTCAGAGGTCAAGTTGGGGGTGTCATGGCCCCTATTGGCCCCCCTGGTGCTCCAGTTGCCCCCATTGCCCCCCCATTGACCCCCCATTGCCTCCATTGACCCCCATTGACCCCCCATTGACCCTGTTGACCCACATTGACCCCCTTGGCCACCATTGACCCCCCATTGACCCCGTTGACCCCCATTGACCCCCATTGACCACTATTGAACCCCATTGACCTCTGTTGACCCCTGTTGACCCCCCATTGCCCCCATTGACCCCGATTGACCCCCACTGACACCCCATTGACCCCCATTGACCCCCATTGACCCCCCATTGCCTCTATTGACACCCATTGACCCCCATTGACCCCGTTGACCCCATTGACCCCCATTAACCTCTGTTGACCCCGTTGACCCCCATTGACCCCCCATTGACCACCATTGACCCCTGTTGACCCCTGTTGACCCCCATTGACCCCCATTGACCCCCATTGACCACCTTTGACCCCCATTGACCCCTGTTGACCCCCATTGCCCTCCCATTGACCCCATTGACCCCGTTGACCCCCATTGACCCCCCATTGACCACCATTGACCCCTGTTGACCCCTGTTGACCCCCATTGACCCCCATTGACCCCCATTGGCCACCATTGCCCCCCATTGACCACCATTGACCCCCCCATTGCCTCCATTGACCCGGTTGACCCGCATTGCCCCCCATTGCCCCCCATTGACCACCATTGACCACCATTGACCCCCATTGACTTCTGTTGACCCCCATTGACCACCATTGACCACCATTGACCACCATTGACCCCTGTTGACTTCTGTTGACCCCTGTTGGCCCCCGTTGACCCCCATTGACCACCATTGACCCCCATTGACCCCCATTGACCTCTGTTGACCCCCATTGCCCCCCATTGACCCCCATTGACCTCTGTTGACCCCTGTTGACCCCCATTGACCCCCACTGACCCCCATTGACCCCCCCATTGTCCCCACACACCTGGCAGCCCCCCAAGTTGGAGGCTCCTCCCCCATAGGCCCCCCCCGGGCCACCCTGGACCACTGGGGGGACCCCACAGGGGTTGGGGGGCACTGGGGGGCGTCCAGGCCAGGAGGCAGCGGGGGACGGGATGGGGACATCTGTGGGGGGGACATGGGGGTGAGGGAGGGGACTGGGGGGACTGGGAGGGACTGGGGGGGACTGGGAGGACTGGGGGGACATGGGGGGACATGGGGGATGTGGGGGGACATGGGGACATGGGGTACGTGGGGGGACATGGGGGGGGACATGGGGGGGACATGGGGACATGGGGGGACTGGGAGGGACTGGGGGGGACTGGGAGGACTGGGGGGACATGGGGGGGGACACTGGGGGTCAAAGGTCACTCACCGGCGGGGGGGCGCCCCGGGGGTCTCCCCCTCCCCCCCCCCTGCTGCTGCCTCAGCACCTTCAGGAGCTGCTTCACCGTCTGGGGGGGGGATGTGGGGGGGCGGCCACCTGGGGGGGGGGAGGGGAGGGGTCACACCTGGGACACCCCCCCCCCTCAGCACCCATGGGTGCCCCCCCAGCACCCCGGGACCCCCCCAGCACCCCTGGGACCCTCCCAAACACCTGGGTGCCCGCCAGCACCCATGGGACCCCCCCAGCACCCCTGTGTCCCCCCAGCACCCCTGTGCCCCCCCCCGGACCCCCCCCCAAACCACTGGGACCCCCCCGCAGCACCCATGGGTGCCCCCCCCAGCACCCATAGGTGCCCCCCCAAACCCCTGTGTCCCCCCCCAGCACCCATGGGAGCCCCCTCTTACCCCTGGGACCCCCCCAACCACCTGTGCCTCCCCCAGCACCCATGAGTCCCCCCCAGCACCCATGGGACCCCCCCAGCACCCATGGGTGCCCCCCCAAACACCTGGATTCCCCCCAGCACACATGGGACCCCCCCCAGCACCCATGGGTGCCCCCCAGCACCCCTAGGATCCCCCCAGCACCCCTGTGTCCCCCCCAGCACCCATGTGTGCCCCTCATCCCCTCTGGGACCCTCCCCAAACCCCTGGGTGCTCCCCAGCACCCCTGTGTCCCCCTCAGCACCCATGGGTGCCCCCCCAGCACCCATGGGTGCCCCCCCAAACCCCTGTACCCCCCCCCAAACTCCTGTGCCGCCCCCCGGCACCCCTGGGTGCCCCCCCAAACCCCTCGGACCCCCCCAGCACCCATAGGTGCCCCCCCAAACCCCTGTACCCCCCCCAAACTCCTGTGTCCCCCCCCAGCACCCCTGGGTGCCCCCCCAACCCCCTGTCCCCCCCCCAGCACCCCTGGGACCCCCCCCAGCACCCATGGGACCCCCCCAGCACCCATGGGTGCCCCCCCAACCCCCCTGGGTGTCCCCCCAAACCCTTTGGACCCCCCCCAGCACCCCTGGGTGCCCCCCATCCCCCCTGTCCCCCCCCCAGCACCCCTGGGACCCCCCCGCACCCATGGGTGCTCCCCCACCCCCACGCCAGGGCTTCCCCAGCGGGGGCGGGAGCCGCCAGGGGGAATCCCCCGGCGTGACGTCACGGGGATTCCCACGACGTCAGCGCCCGCCCCCGCTGGCCACGCCCCCCCCTCCGCATCGCGAGGTTCCTCTTAAAGGGGCCGCGCACCCCTCTTAAAGGGCCAGAGCCCCCTAAAAGCACGTCTTAAAGGGCCAGCACCCCTAAAAGCGGCTCTTAAAGGGCCAGTGACCCCCCCCCGCTCTCTTAAAGGGCCAGAGCCCCCTAAAATCGGGTCTTAAAGGGCCAGAGCTCCCTAAAGCGGGTCTTAAAGGGCCAGCGTCCCCTAAAAGCGACTCTTAAAGGGCCAGTGTCCCCCTCCCAGCTCTCTTAAAGGGCCAGCACCCCCTAAAACCGCATCTTAAAGGGCCAGCGTCCCCCTCCCAGGTCTCTTAAAGGGCCAGAGTCCCCTAAAAGCGGGTCTTAAAGGGCCAGCGTCCCCTCCCAGCTCTCTTAAAGGGCCAGAGCCCCCTAAAGCGCATCTTAAAGGGCCAGAGTCCCCTAAAGCAGGTCTTAAAGGGCCAGAGTCCCCTAAAGCAGGTCTTAAAGGGCCAGAGTCCCCTAAAAGCAGGTCTTAAAGGGCCAGCATCCCCCAAAAGAGGGTCTTAAAGGGCCAGTATCCCCTAAAAGCGGGTCTTAAAGGGCCAGCACCCCTAAAAGCGCCTCTTAAAGGGCCAGCGTCCCCCTCCCGGGTCTCTTAAAGGGCCAGAGCCCCCTAAAGAGGGTCTTAAAGGGCCAGCGTCCCCTAAAAGCAGGTCTTAAAGGGCCAGTGACCCCCCCAGCTCTCTTAAAGGGCCAGCACCCCCTAAAAGCGCATCTTAAAGGGCCAGCATCCCCTAAAAGCGGGTCTTAAAGGGCCAGCGTCTCCCCCCCAGCTCTCTTAAAGGGCCAGCGTCCCCTAAAACCGGGTCTTAAAGGGCCAGAGCCCCCTAAAAGCAGGTCTTAAAGGGCCAGAGCTCCCTAAAAGCGGGTCTTAAAGGGCCAACGTCCCCCTAAAAGCGGGTCTTAAAGGGCCAGCGTCCCCCTCCCAGCTCCCTTAAAGGGCCAGAGCCCCCTAAAAGTGGGTCTTAAAGGGCCAGCGTCCCCCCACAGCTCTCTTAAAGGGCCCGCACCCCACGTACCTCTCTGGGGGCGCATCCCGCGGCGCGGGGGGTGGGTGGGGGGCACCCAGGCGCGAATGGGCCCCGGTCAGAATCGGGGCCCGTTATATCGGGGTGGGGGGAGGGGCGAGGAGGCCCCGCCCCGGAGGGAAACGTCATCGTTGGGTGACGGGGGGGGGGCGGGGCTTCCGCAGCCGCTTGGGTGCTCCTGGTGGGTGGGGGGGGGGGAGGGGTGGCCCAGGTGTGAGTCACGTGGCCGCCCCCGCGTGACGTCATGGGTGTCGTGTGCAAAAGTCACCCCCCCCCCCCCCTTCCTCCTCCCCCCCCCATAAAGGGGCGCTGGCCCTTTAAGGGCTGTTAAGTCCGCCCCCCCGCTAGGGGGCGCTGTTGCTTCAAGGGGGGAAAGGGGCGGGGTTATGCTAATGAGGGGGGCGGGGCTTCTGCTGGAAAGGGGCTGGAGACCCACCAGCACCTTGACGTCGTCATGGAGACCCACCAAGATCGTGAGCTCTCATTGGGTGGGGACGCAACCGGGGGCTCCGCCCACTTCCTCAAGCCCCGCCCACTTCCTCATGGCCCCTCCCACCCCACAGCCGCCATCTTGGATGGTCTCCACCCCACGTGACCCCCATCTCCCCCCCAACCCAGAAGCTCTTGAGATCCACCACCACCTTGACGTCCCTTTGGAGACCCACCAAGACCATGAGCCCTCATTGGAGGGTCCCCCCACGTCCCCATGGCCCCTCCCACCCCCCAGCCGCCATCTTGGATGGTCTCCGCCCCACGTGACCCCCATCTCCCACCCCAACCCAGAAGCTCTTGAGGTCCACCACCACCTTGACGTCCCTTTGGAGGCCCACCAAGACCACGAGCCCTCATTGGGTTGGGACACAACTGGGGGCTCCACCCACTTCCTCATGGCCCCTCCCACCCCCCAGCCGCCATCTTGGATGGTCTCCACCCCACGTGACCCCCATCTCCCACCCCAACCCAGAAGCTCTTGAGATCCTCCACCACCTTGACGTCCCTTTGGAGGCCCACCAAGACCACGAGCCCTCATTGGAGGATCCCTCCAGATCCTCATGGCCCCGCCCACCCCACAGCCGCCATCTTGGATGGTCTCCACCCCACGTGACCCCCATCTCCCACCCCAACCCAGAAGCTCTTGAGATCCACCACCACCTTGACATCCCTTTGGAGGCCCACCAAGACCACGAGCCCTCATTGGAGGATCCCTCCAGGTCCTCATGGCCCCGCCCACCCCCCATCCGCCATCTTGGATGGTCTCCACCCCACATGACCCCTATCTCCCACCCCAACCCAGAAGCTCTTGAGGTCCACCACCACCTTGACGTCATCTTGGAGACCCACCAAGACCACGAGCCCTCATTGGGTGGTTCCCCCACGTCCTCATGGCCCCTCCCACTTCCTCATGGCCCCTCCCACTTCCTTATGGCCCCGCCCACCCCACAGCCGCCATCTTGGATGGTCTCCACCCCACGTGACCCCCATCTCCCACCCCAACCCAGAAGCTCTTGAGATCCACCACCACCTTGACGTCAATTTGGAGGCCCACCAAGACCACGAGCCCTCATTGGAGGATCCCTCCAGATCCTCATGGCCCCGCCCACCCCACAGCCGCCATCTTGGATGGTCTCCACCCCACGTGACCCCCATCTCCCACCCCAACCCAGAAGCTCTTGAGATCCATCACCACCTTGACGTCACTTTGGAGGCCCACCAAGACCTCCAGCCTTTAATGGGTGGGTGGCACCCAATTATGGGGTCCCCACCCACTCCCTCAAGCCCCTCCCACCCCCCAGCCGCCATCTTGGGTGGGGGGCGGGGTCACTGCTCCCCCTGCCACCAATGGTAGAGCTGGTCGGTGAGGATGCCCGTGTAGGTCATCACCGCCGCCGACCCCTTCTCGTAGGCGTCCCTTGGGTGACACAAGGAGGTCGGGGTGACCTTTGGGTGCCCATGTGACGTCATAGGGTGGGGGTGGGGGGGGGTGGGGGAGGGGTGACAGCACCCCCCACCCATCTCCTACCGGATCTTCTCCTGGGCTGAGGGGAGACGCAGACGGTCCAGGAGGTCCCCGGCCACCGACCCGGCCTGGCCCAGGTAGCCGGCGGCGGCGGCGCGGAGTTGGGTGAGGGTGTCGGGGGGGTCAGGGTGCTGCGGGGGGGCGGTGGTGGCGGCGGAGGTGGCTGGGGGGGTGAGATGGGTGGGGGTCAGGGTGCTGGGGTGCCATGGGTGGGGGTCAGGGTGCTGGGGGGGTCAGGGTGCTGGATTTGGGGTGAGATGGGTGGGGGTCTAGGTGGTGGGGTGCCATGGGTGGGGTCTGGGTGGTGGGGGTGGGTTTTGGGGGGGTCTGGGTGCTGGGTGGGGACTTTGGGTGGGATTTGGGGTGAGATGGGTGGGGGTGTGGGTGCTGGGATGCCATGGGTGGGGGTCAGGGTGGGGGTCTGTGTGGTGGGTGAGGGGGTTTGGGTGGGATTTGGGGTGGGATGGGTGGGGGTCAGAGTGATGGGGTGGGATGGGTGGGGGTCTGGGTGCTGGGGGGGGCGGTGGTGGCGGCGGAGGTGGCTGGGGGGGTGAGATGGGTGGGGGTCAGGGTGCTGGGTGGGTGGGATTTGGGGTGCGATGGGTGGGGGTCTTGGTTCTGGGGGTGAGATGGGTGGGGGTCAGGGTGCTGGGGGGGGTCAGGGTGCTGGATTTGGGGTGAGATGGGTGGGGGTCTTGGTTCTGGGGGTGAGATGGGTGGGGGTCAGGGTGCTGGATGGAGGTCAGGGTGGGGGTCAGGGTGCTGGAGTGGGATGGGTGGGATTTGGGGTGCAATGGGTGGGGGTCGGGGTGGGATTCGGGGTGAGATGGGTGGGGGTCTGGGTGGTGGGTGAGGGTGTTGGGGGGGTCAGGGTGCTGGGGGGGGGGCGGTGGTGGCGGCGGAGGTGGCTGGGGGGGTGAGATGGGTGGGGGTCAGGGTGCTGGGTGGGTGGGATTTGGGGTGCGATGGGTGGGGGTCTGGGTGGTGGGTGAGGGTGTTGGGGGGGTCAGGGTGCTGCGGGGGGGCGGTGGTGGCGGCGGAGGTGGCTGGGGGGGTGAGATGGGTGGGGGTCAGGGTGCTGGGTGGGTGGGATTTGGGGTGCGATGGGTGGGGGTCTTGGTTCTGGGGGTGAGATGGGTGGGGGTCAGGGTGCTGCGGGGGGGCGGTGGTGGCGGCGGAGGTGGCTGGGGGGGTGAGATGGGTGGGGGTCAGGGTGCTGGGGGGGTCAGGG